>NC_083461.1:14068070-14205570 GCF_030014155.1 Tachysurus vachellii | reverse complement strand
ATTAATAAGATAACTTGTTTATTAATAAGACAACCAAGTCACCCAACATGTACCATATCCCCTCATTTCCTAATTTCCTTTGCATGTCATTGCACAAATATTCTTCGCCTTACATGTTCAATATAGGAATAAGCCTGCTATAGGTTTCTTGTATAAAGTCTATTTTCTGGTCCTCTTCTTTAATATTTTCAAGTGAGAATGGTGTTTATGAGTTAACATTATATTGTGTGCTTATCATACTATATCCTACTCTACAACAGTGCAATGTGAGGCCTTACTTGTAAAGGAGTGATGGTCTCTGACATGCACCTTACATGCATGATAAATGTTTATTCTGATTTCTATTACTTTGTCTCCTGTATGTCCTCTCTAATCCTTTTGGCCCAAAAATTACCCTATTAGTTACTATCTTTGGGCTTTTTCTTTTGCATGTGCACTGATGTAATCTGTGTTCCTTTTTTTAAATCCATCTGCCATTATTTCCCCATTTGCCGCCACCAAACCCAAATCTTGTGGTAAGTTCCTCATAGCTTTTGCTGTTCAGTGATATTCTACTTCTTTATTTTATATAAATTTTATTTAGTTTATATTATTTTTTGTTATTTAAAATTTCCTACAATGTCTAAAATATAATGTCTTCTTCTTTATGCTTGTATGTCAGTAGGGTGCAGACAACCTCTTCGTGAGAGTTGAGTGAGTGTGAGACGTAAACGTTGTCTACACTCCCCTTGCACTGGTCCAGAGAAAGACTGCAAGCTCTCAACCTTAAAACCTACAATTTACAATTTGGTAGATAGTCAAACATGCAGTTATCTTAAATATACATTTCAATTTAAATAATCAATGGGAGTTACATATGTAAACATGAGTACACAACAAATTTAATACTTACCTGTTTCATTTCCTTTGTACAATCTAGAATAAAAAAGAAACAGTTTGAGAGTTAAAATATACTGTATATTCACTAGAGCACATTCTACATTAGCTTTGGTGATAGTATTAATGTGCCAATCATTGTTACTACTCTAATATGGCACTATGGCATATTTTGGCCTCTCACCTATCAATTGAGACACAGTGACTAATGGAGGCCCATCTACAGACACACCGTCCCGAAGTTCAGTCAACCATGTGATCTCTTCAGCATCATCAACAGACATCTCCTCTGGCTCATCAACACATAGCTCAATCTCATCTAAGTCAGCTGTCGAATTAACAGGGTGAGAAACAGAACAGCATTGATTTAACCTTTTATATTACATTACTGTTCATTTACTTATAACAAAAAAACCTAAACATTTACTAATGTTATTATTGAAAATTTCCTTCCAACATCCTCTTTAAAATCTCAATTTTTAAATTAAGTTTAAAAAATAATGTTTGAAACTCAAAGTAAAAATTTTAAAATAATAAAATAAAATAATAGAAATAAAAGTGTTTTTTAATAAATACATATTCGATTCATCAATTAGTCTAACGATTTATTTATTTATTTGTTTATTTATTTGAATGGTCTATAGATTTCAATGGTCTATATTATTTTCAGGCTAATAGTTTTTTCCCCAATGAAGAACAACCATAACTTATACCATAAATGTTTAAACATTTTAGTTAAGTGTACTTTTTTACATATTTATTTCTTTTGTAAATAATAATGTTCCAAAATAAAAAAATGGTTTAAAAAAAAGTATTCAAATCTTATGACATGTATTATTAGTTAATAATTAGTAAATGTGTGTGTGTGTGTGTGTGTGTGTGTGTGTGTGTGTGAGTGAGAGATACTTATACATTATTACTTATTTTACAATGAAATCTATTAATGAGGGGACCATTTCAAACTTAATATTTTGCCTAACAACACTATTTCAAACAAAAGTTAAGATTATTTGAGTGTATGCCTGTTTAGGAAAGGTGTTGTTTACTATATTTTGATATTATACATTTATCTGCAGAAGGTTGCTTACACCGACGTGCAACGATAATGGAAACTTACGGCATTTAGTTTTATAATGCTTTACGCGCATAAACCAGCTGCTTAAAAATGTACATTTACAAAAACCAGCGCTTCCAGTCTAGCCTTTAATATAAACTGTAGGAAATCTTTGGCTTAAATCAGTGCTACTTCCATCACTTAGACAAAACTTCACCACGTGCCACCATAATCGACGCACATCGCGCACGACAATGTAGTTACGTAATCATGGAGTATTTCAGGGAGTTGACGAGTTAAGTTAACAAAAAATTTTTTTAATTAAATTTAAATCAATTTTTAACAAAAAAGTGTTTTTTTACGATTATATTTTTAGGTAAAGTGTAGATAGTGGGCTGTTTAAAAAGCTGTTTAAAATTTTTAAATGTTAAAAATTCTGAAACAGGGACAGAGTTTGTTTAAAATAGATTTCACATTACATACATTTTAGTAATTAGACTCATGTTCTGTGAAAGACGTCCAGTGTTGGGGATTAAGTATGATTTTTATCCCAAAGAAAGAGTCTTAATATTTTCAAAATAAACATGATATTGCTTACCATTAAACTATCATCTGAAACCATCAATAGCAGAAGATGTTATTTTTATTTTCGGTTTACGTCAATGTCATATTATGTTCATTTCATTTTTGCTTTCAGCTGAAAATTGTGATGAAATGAACATAATCATTCAAAAGATGAAGAGAGCCAAAAGCCAAAAGCCAAAATTTTCTTCACTGATATGAAAGGCCAACCTGTTTGTATTTTTTGAGAAATTTCCCAAGCTGTATTTCCTACTGAGATATTTGCCAAGGAGTCAGCATGGTGTTGCCGGGCCTTGTCCAGGTATGTCTTCAAGGATGGAAGCTCATCTTCACTATCCTCTGAGTCTGGATCACTATTGTCCCTGACATACACCTCCTTTTGCTGCCTTCTCTCTGTATGAGGTAAATGAAATGCCAGTTTTTACAATCTTTAATCCATTTTCAAAACTGAAAAGAACACGCTACAATAAATACTTCGTAATCCGTTCAGTAAAATGCAAAAACTTAAATCAGACATTGTGGATTTCCAGTGTTGTTCTACTATTGAGGAATAATCTGTGTTTCCTGTACTTAGCATAATGAAGATCAGATTTGAAATAGGTAGGAGATAAAAACACAAAATACTGGAACATTTACAGAAAAATACACTAAATTACATAGTATCTATAATATACTGAGTATATGCATTCGTGTTGGCATTAACCTTCTCTCTGCAGCTGTTCTGATGAGTGTTTCATGTGCAGGCGATGGTTGTTGCTCATGTGCTTCAGGAGGTGATGTGAGTGCATTACTGACTGCGTATACATCGCCAGGACTTTCCCAGGCACAACACATGTCCTTATCTCAAAACGCCGACCCTGTTTTCACCAAAATGTGTCTCAGTTTAGGTCATTGAACATTTATTGTTAAAGAATATAGTTTAAATAAATAAATAAAATGCCCATGTATATACTTTTGTAAATAAAAAAAAATATTTATTTATTTATTAACTTAAGTGTTTACTTATTTATTACTTCTGTAGTTTTATCTAAATCTTTTTTGCAAAAAAATTGTTTACATTCAGAACTTCAGTCTTTATGGGAAATTTAATAAAAACTTTTTCTGTCACTTCCTCTTCATGACAGGTGCACCTTACAATTAATTTTTTGAGGCACTTGACATGGAGAGAATTACAGCACTGGGGACCAGGTTTACATTATTTACCCCTGTTTTTGGGATTATTTATTTTTGCCACATTCTGCATGAAACCTAGTGTGTTACATACAAAACTGGCATACAAGCCTAAACACGCAATCCAAGCACTATGAACATCACCACAATGTTTTGTGTGTTTTTCCATCACGTATATAAGAATGCGCACAAAAATTGTAGGGACTACCAGGATAAGACATAAAATACTATATTTCTGTATGCAATGATATACTGTATATTTTAAATGTTTACTAAAGCATACTATGTTATGTCCAGGGTTATATATTAATTTCTGAAATTTCAAATTTGAACTGAGATTAGTTTCTGAGAAACATCAAAAATAAAAAGTTTTTAAAAAAATTTTTTTCTGCTCAGGAAGACAACCTGATTAAAGATTGGTTTTTGAAGATTTTTTGAGCTAACATTCAGATTTGGATGAACAGAGCTTGTTGCTCATAATAAAAGGACCATTCCAGTATATGTGGAATAGTAACCACACAGTCGTAGTGTGTGTGCAATCACTTGAGTAAGTTATGTAGAATAATTTAACATTTACTTACTACATTCTTTCAACAGATAAATCTATTCTTATGCAGAAAAATCATTTTACCTGAAAATAAAAAAAATACCTGAAATTTAAGACAATCTATACTTGACCAGGGAAATTCATACAAAAGATGATATTCTCCACTGTCTATCTGTGAACAACAAAAGGTCAGTGATTTATACCGTAATCTCAACATTCAAACTCCATCATGAGCATATATGTGCTTTCAGGTGCTCATGCTGTGTAGAGAATAGGTACCTCTAGTTCATATATGTTCAGTCCTGTCAAAGCCAAGCCCAGCAGCATGTTGGCTCTCTTTTCCTTTTTTCCCTATAAAAGAAGACAAATATACTTCTTAGGTGGCAGAATTCAGTTTAATCGAATGTGTTTCCTTTTCCCTGCCTCAGGTTTGACCCCTGACCTTGCTCATGCTGTAGAATGTGAAAGGCACATCACACAAGCTACAGGCTTCCTCGATGTAGCGCAGAGAAGCATCATGTGCAGACATTCCTCTCAGTTCTCTGTGCAGCTCTGGAGTATGCTGCACCACATAGTCACATCCACGCCTTAACAAAATCTAATAAAAAAAAAAAAATCATTATCTTTAAAAGTACAATTTTAGAATTAGATCTGAATGATGGACCGAAACACACTGTTTCCAAAGGAAAATAATGTAATACTCTAGAAGTTTTCCAAGTCTTGCATACATCAGGTAATAATCTGTATTTGTGAGATAGCCTGTGTAAACCTTTCACAAGGTCTGAACTGGACCTTATATATTCATAAAACAACATTACAATAACAGTAAACTGTAATGTTTCCTCACTGAAATACCTTTTACTATTGCAAAAAAAATGCTTGTTAAATGACAAATTTAATAGATACACAGATATACCAGATTACAGATATTTTGACTAAAACATCATCTATTTTTTTGTTGGTCTGCTCACCTGAGGTAAAGGTCACTTATGGTATTTTATTGAATAGAGCCTCCATCTCTACATTTACATTTACACACTTATCCAGTGCAGCGTACATATATCTCATTAATACATCTGAGCAGTTGAAGGTAAGCATCTTGCTCAAGGGCTCAGCAGAGATACCACTCCTCTATCTCAAATGATCGATGCCAATGTTAACATCTCTGGGGAAAGTGAGTCAGTTTTTCCTATTGACTAAATTAATTCACAAAAATATCTAGGTCAATTTAGAATAGCAAATCAAGAAAGTGGAAAACCCAAAAGACTCACATAGGAACCACATAGGAACACAGATACTGTATTTTCCACAGACTGTAACCTGAGCTCAGAATTGAACCAGGAGCTAATGATCATTAATGAATATAAATCATATATTACCATTATTTATGAAAACAAAAATCAAAATGAAAAACTTTTTTTAATGCTGGATTTAAAAACAAGAATGCAAAACTAACGTTCTGTGAAACACTAAACACAAAACACCACATAATCGCCCACCCAAGAAGGAAAATAGTCCTGTGGAGTGAAGTAAGGTTCCACTCCTTCTTTCCAGTCACCCAGGTCTGCCTGTAAGGCGTATGCAGCCAGTTGGAAGTATAAACCTTCCTGCTCGTAACACAGAGAGCTCAAAACTCTGTTTTTCAGATCAGCACAGTACAGACTGCGGACCTTCTCATCTCTAAAGGAGTAAACAGATAAAGAGTTAGCAAATAGGGAACAGAAAGAACACTAACTTTAACATGTTAAACTTAAACTACTTATGAAAGAAAGCTTTTTTCAGCAAAGTGCTGAAGCATTTTTCACCTACACAATATGCCGACCATTTCTCATATAGTACTGAACTCTTAGATGAAGAACCCGGTCCTTTAAAAATAAAGAAATGTGTACATTGTTATTTTATTATTTGTTATTATCCTGTTTTTTTTTTTTAAATGATTTGGTCGTCTTTGGTATTACCGGCAGTATCGTCTGCTTCTTTGATTGAGGGAAGTAGGTGATTAGTTTCTTCTCCAGGTCCAGAAATAGGTGGTTGTTTTCTAATCCAGGTTAATTTTAACATGAACAATAGCCAATGCACAAAGAAAGTTCAGGGTGATGGTCATGTAAGTTAAGTTCAGAAAATGAAATGCATAATCACAGGTAAAATCTCCAACTACTCAAACATTGTTTGCATGCTTACAACTCACCCTTTTGTAAACTCAGCCCAAAAAGATGAAGGTCTGTAATACCAAGTAATTGAGATAGTTGACTTATTATCTCTTGTCCTTTGCATTTTAGCTTAATTCAAAAGAGTACACCCCACACACACACACACACACACACACACACACGAGAGAGAATATGTCAAACCACATTACTTTTGGAGATTTCACAGCTATATACTCAGCATAATACCAAAAGTGGTAATGATACCAGACAATGCCAACTATTCTCATGCAAATTAGCATCATTTAATATTTAATATTTAATATGTCAAAGCAATAACTTACCCCAACATTAATGTTGAGTTGCGTCTTGTTGGGTAAAACCACCACACACAAAGATCTGGGAAGATGAGCCGAGTCCGACATGTTTTTTACTTTTTTCTGCATTGTGCACATGAACACACTAACCTCTTGAATTCCTTTTGCCAGCCTGTGTTATGATTGTCTCCTTTCCTCTTACTCCTACAGTTCTCACAATCTCCCTCCTTCTCATGTCCTCCCTATGAAGCCATGGGTCCTTTTTGTTATTAATTCTTAAATTATTAGAATATTATATCTGTTTCTGTAGATGATGATGATGATGTGCTGGGAACCTCATTCAGTAGCATTTGAGATATGACAAAGGTCTGTCTTCATTAATACCAGAGTCTGGGGAAATATGGGATAACTGTGCTTTAGAATGTTGTGCAATTAAACAAGGCTAATTCTTTACTCAAAATGGAGAGAGAGTGAATGACAGGGCTTTAGCCATAATGCAGGAAGCAAGCTGTCATATGTTACTCTCTATAGACCTCAACCTGTTTTTGAACCCTGCATTTCCCTTTGCCTTTCTATCTGTTTCGAAAATCAGGCAAAAATGATAACTGATTTGTTGTTAAATTATTTTAAATGATCTTCTATCCACTTCAGAATAAATGAATGTAACCTTTACTTATAAATGATGCTGCACATATATTGGTGCCATTTTAGCTAAACAGGTTGAAATGAACATCAAACATTTTACTTTTGCATTTTTATTTTAAGAGCGTAATGCCTGACACTCCTACAGTTTCTATGAATGCACGACCTTTTTCTTTTTTTTTCTAAAGGTTAATAAAAGACGGTTCACGTGAAGGTTTCATACACACATTTTTTTTTAAACAAGACACTGGGGATTTCCACCAAGGCATGTCTCTACATGTCTAAGAAGCTTATGCAATACGCTTATCTCACATTTTAACAGCTCAATTGTCTTTAAAAAATGTTTTATTGTAATCAGAAATTAATAAAGTCTAATAAAACTGAATGACCTCAAGCAAGCTTCTTGAAACCTGCTCATGAAATTTAAAAACAATAGAAGAGTCTTCATAACCGTCTCTTATAAGGAAATTGAAAATCTGATGATTAGAAAATCAAAAATTGGCAGTTCTTCAGATTCAATAGCTAAGCGTGTAGTATAATAAAACAAAACACCAGGGAAAACCCCAGCTATTTCTCTACTGTTTAATTGATGATTATTTTGAAACCAAAATCTGTACATTTGAAAATGTTTTACAGGCATGAAAGATGAGTAGCAGTTTAGTTTTGATCAAATGTTTCACTCGACACTTCTGACACTGTATTTAACAATGCTTATTGATCAGATAGGATGTGAAGAATATTCAACATTATGAGCTGCTCAGCCCACTGGGGCTTAAAACATTTACTATGTTGTCACTTATGTTTCTAAATTTATAATACATTACTAGCTATGAATATTAACATTATAGAGCACAGCATTGTTCACTGGGGGAAATTTTTCAGCTTTTGTAAGGTTTTCACTTAGAATGTATAAGCAACTCTTCAGATATAATCATTTTTGCTCTGTTTAACAAGTATGTTTTGGCAAAAGTCTTACAATTTCTGTGCCGCGCCAAGCCAAAAAAGAAAAAAGAAAAGTCAGGCAAACAAGCATTTAACAGACATATAATTGTTTTTCATCTAAGCAGCCCATAAAGCATTTTAAAACATACGAATTATTTTTTTAGAATTAGGTACTGTACATATGCAGACAAATTGCCCTTTATACATTCCCAAGAATTTGTTCTGCTGCTTCACAAGAAACTCTCTCGATTACAAAAAGTTCACAGTACAGTAAAACCAAAAAATGATGTCATGCACACAAGTAACATACCACATTTTGCACATTCTTTAGGCATTTAAAAAACCACCAACTTTCAGTTTATTAGCTGCAGGATTCATTGCAGTAAATGAGAAAACAAAAACGTAGTGCACTAGACTAAAGAATATCAAAGGCATTCTTTATGAATATTAATTCATGAGTAAAATATTGTGACTGCCACAAACAAACCAATAAGATCAAAAAGACTGAAAATTAGGTGGAAGGATCCAGTGCTGTAGCTTATGATGTGTGTAATTATCAAGAAAACCTTTTGTTTTCAACCGTGATCAACGGGTGTTTTATAACAGAATCAGCAATGTGATACACGCACAGTAAAACAGTAAAAGCACCAACCTCAAAGGACTTTTTTAATTCCTAAAATGTAAATATTGTGTATGACAAAAAGGGATAAGCCTTTTTGGGTTCGAATACGCTACACAATAAGTCATTTTCTTAAGCTCCTGCAAATTTCACATAAAAAGTTAAAAAAAAAAAAAACATGATCTGAGTTATATTTTACATATCTATTAAAGTGCATTTCTTTCTAAATGCCTTCATATGTTGGGGGGAAAAAAACCAGGTATTTAGGTATTTTTATAATTTGTCCTGTTACAGTCTAACATTTAGTTATTAGTCAAACATTACCTCATTGTCATGACTCAGCTACATCTTACTTTCTGCTGCATAAAAAGTACCCAGCTTTATTTTTACAGAAGTAAAGCATTGGCTAAAACATCCTGTGGGAATTTGCTTAGACATACCACTACTAATAACACTACTACTGCTCATAACAAATCATGATATCTTTGATATTTTCTCCATTCAGCAAATGTATAAGAATATCCAAATTCTACATCTCTTCTGCCTTTTTACTGAATGTTTGTACTGTAACTCTTGTACCTTCAATTTGAAATAGAGCCTCTGTGTCTCGGGTCCAGCGTTTGAAGCAGTTTCCCAAAATTCAGACAATTATTTCATGCGATTATTACATGCCTACTTCTTCAGAGAAATATAGACCAAGGTTTAATCCGTGTCCTTTTCATGTCTCTAATTTAATGTGTGTAGGAAAAGGTAACAGTTCACAAGTCATCTACTTTTTTTTACCAGGGTTAAACAGAATTTTTTGTTAAATGGGTAAAATATTTATTTACATGTAAAGGAGAGTGAAATATAGGAGCTACACTTTCTATCTACAGGCTCCCCAGCAATTCTAGTCAGTTTAATGCCCTTAAAATGTATTATCTATGCCGGAGATCCTTGAAGTACACTGGTCTAGATTGAAGGCAACATGTATATAGAAAGTGACACATTCCTCTACTTTTCTAAGCTAAAAATAATGAAAAGGAACCCGAAAGCAAAAGCAAAACAAAAACCAGACAACAGTGATGATCACAGCTGTCTGAGTGGTTTTTCAGGGACTGAGTGACTTAGCTGCATATCCATCCTCATAGGTGTGAAGGAAATGAATTGCCTAAGTTAGGCTTGGCCCAGTCCTAGGTGTTTGCTGAAGGCACTTCTAGGTAAATCTTCCATAGAATAGCACCTTTTTGATATTTGTTGTAGCCTGTAGAAGCCCTTGAGTGAGATGGAGAAGTGAATTCGATGACTCACAGCAGGCAAAAGCCCAGGATGTATTGTATGAGCTTGTTCCTATTGGCCTGAGTTTGGAACGTAGGGCTCAGCTCCAGTTGACACACACCGTTCTCACAGCGCTCCTTCAGCACCTGTCACACAAACACAGTCTTTCCTTTATATTTACATCTCATTTATAAAAATCTATTTTTTTATTAAAAAATGTATATTTATTTTATAAAAATCTATCTAAAATTATTATTCAAATATATCCGTTTGTTTATTCATTTATTATTAATCTCACCGCCAGTTCCTTAAACGTTCTGACTGTATTTTTCACGAGGTAGTGTGTAGCACTTTCTCCTAACAAAGAAAGCAAAAGAAATTAGAGGAAAAAAGGTAGACATATAAACAGACAGTTTGTGCAGGCTGCTGGAGACTGACCATAAGCTGCCACCCCTTTCTCTGTGCGTGTGAGCAGGTATTTGAAGAGCTTCTGCGTGTACTCCCTCTCTGCCATGGGCGAGAGCAGGCTGTGTACAAATATGGCTGCCCCGCTGTAAGCTTCCAGCACAGGGCTGAGAACTCGCTGCATAAATGTGAAAAACTCCTGGTGTTCAGACGATGGGCTCACCTGCATAAACAGTTCCATTTTTAATGAAATATAATCACATCACTGCCATACCTCAAATTACATAATACACCCCTACCCCCAAAATATCATAGATTAGTCAGATATCTGATCACTTAAATGCTGATACAACTAGTATAAATAATTAACATTGGAATTTATTAATTTTTACATGTATATGTAAGCAACTTAAAACCATTTTAGAAATGATTACTACAGTATGCTGGACCTGCTACGCACGTTACTGCTGGAGGAAAAACTCAGTGTTACATGTTCACTCCCAAAACTCCCAGACTTAAGTCTGTGTTCATTGCTCAATGCATAATAGAAAGCTGGGCAGCAGGCTTTAACTGTGCTACATTACAATGCACATGACTGGTACACAAGTTTGTGGCAGCAGTTTGGAGGGAAATAAAGATGGTCAAGTGTCCACATACATTTGACCATACAGTGTGCAACAGGGCAAGAGCAGTGTGCAAAATGACTTACAATAATGGAAAGTCATACAGAAAAGACGAGAAAAAGATCACAGATTTTTTTGTTTTGTTATACAAGAATATTGTTGATTTATTTTTTAACATGCTTTTATTTGAATAAATACCAGTATAATACCAGTATTAGGCCATTTTCTGCAGTTTACCTTCAGATATCGGTCCCTTTGCTCCTCTCCAAAGTCACTGTCCTCATCTTCTTCATCACTCCTCCAGGACAGAGGCTCTGGGAACTTCTTAGGCCAGGGTTCCTCCGAGGGGCTCAGTTCCTCCTGATCAACCTGCACAACACCATGTAGATGTAAATCTCTCTGTTTATACTATAGTGTAAACAGTGTAAACCCCAGTATCTGGACATTCAGCCAATTTTCATAGACTATGACTAGACCCATCAGGCTGAATACCATTTGCATAAAGAATCAGTTCACTTCACTAATGAAATAAAAAGATTAAATTAAAAATACTATTGTATATGCCATCCACTTTATGAGGAACACAAGTACAACTGTGCAATCATGCAGTTATTTAAAGAGAATCATTTGTATCAGCAGTACAAAGCAAAAATATCATGAAGATAGAGGTCAAGAGTTCTCTGTATTTTTCTAAATTTTTCTCTGTTTCTCTCAATTTTTCTGTATTTATATTCTTAAATTGTGCAGAAATGAATCTGCAACCACTTTGCACCACGTTCCCCCAATTATCATCTCTTTCATGTGTTTCATACTGAACACCGCAAACCAGAGGTGGGAGTACAGTAATTCACACATGTGCGTCACAAGTAAAGTCTCAAGTCTTAACCTTCAAGTCTCAAGCAAGTCCGAGTCATTTTTTGTGCGTCAAGTCAAGTCAAGGCTTTATGTCAAGCAAGTCACTGGCAAGTCATACAGATGTTTGATGATTTAACTAAATGTATATATTAAACAAAGTTCTACAGTATTTATGGACTATGAGCTTTATTTGCAACAAAAATGATTATATGCATTTATTTTTAAAGGGTGTCCACATACAGGTGAGTTGTAAATACAATAAAAATCTAAAAATTAATACAAATCAAAACTACAAAGCCTAAGATGTAAATGTAACTGAAATAAGGCCAACATAAAAGCATGAAAAGTTTCAATATGCAATAAGTGAATTAACTATGGGGGGGGAGAGAGAGAGAGAGAGAGAGAGAGAGAGAGAGAGAGAGAGAGAGAGAGAGAGAGAGAGAGAGAGAGAGAGATGATTGGAGTGAGTGTAATTTATTAATTAGGGATAGTTCACCTAAAAATAAAAATTCTATCTTTTTCTCACCCTCGTGATGTTACAAACCTGAATACATTTCTTTGTTTTGATGAACACACATGTAGATATTTTAAGGAATGTTTGTAACCAAACCATTTATGAGCCCCATTCACTTCCATAGTGGGAAAAAAGAATACTATGGAAGTGATTGGGGCTCATGAATGGTTTGGATAAAAGAATTTTTTTTATTTTTGGGTGAACTATCCCTTTAAATTGAATGTGTGTGCGTGTGCATGCGAGACAAGAATATGGCTCTGCTTGCAACTCCGAAGTTTTTTATTTTATTATGTTTTTTATATATATGTGCATCCCCATAAACGATCCATACGCTTTTCACTCAAAGCCTAACACTGAAGACCAATTATAATTGCTATTGCAAAAAAGCTGACATTTCCACATAAACAGTGACCAACCATTTACACTACATTGCGCTTGCAAAAAATTAAATTTGATAGAACTTTGTCATTCCATTGTGAGCGATGTGGTCGCATACTGCTGTTCTTCTCTTCTCATCTTGCACAAAATCCCGGTACCCGAACTTAATTACTTTTGGTGTAGCGCCTTCCATGTTTCGTCACGACTGTTAAGGTTTATTAGTTAGTGCGCGCGCTCCCTCTGCTTGCCTGCTGCATCACGTGGTTAGATTACGCTCTTGCGTGCGTTCAAAAACAGATTTAAAAACAAAATAGACAAAAAAAGATAAAACAAAAAACAAGTTATTTCGAGTCATTTAACTCAAGTCCGAGTCAAGTCTCAACTCATGAATGTCAAATCAAAGTCAAGTCGAGTCTTTTTTTAATATTTGTCAAGCAAGTTTCAAGTCTCAAATTTGCGACTTAAGTCCGACTCGAGTCAACTCATATGACTCGAGTCCCCCATCTCTGCCGCAAACTAACATAAATAGAAAGCAACTACAAAGATGATTGCTGCAGCACTATTTTACATCCCATTAATTCTTACTAAATAAAGTCAAACATAGCAAGGAATTAACAAAACCTTAATTATTAATGAATATTTAGAAAAGCCTATTAAAGTGAACTTCTTTTACTTTGTAATGTCAGTACCAGTACTTTACAATCAAAGCTGCTCATAGTGAACCAGTCACCATAACACACACACACACACACACACTGGTATTACTGTTTAACTGCAATATTAACAATAACAAAGTATTTTAAACAACACATGTGCAATAACAGAAATTTTAATACAGTTAAATATTACCTGTGTGCAATATGTCTGTTAGCGTAACTAATTACTCGTGGTGTCTTTTTTCTTCTTTGTATTTATACATTGTGTTGTGTATATACTGTATACTATATTACGTCTTTATTCTTTTATATATATATATATATATATTCTTTCTTTTTCTTTGCTGCTGTAACAGAGAAATTTCCCCACTGTGGGACAAATGAAGGTATATATCTTTTCTTACCAACATTACAGGACTGAGAGGAAAAGAGCAAAGAAAAGGGAAAACTGAGCAAGAAAAAGTTCTTACCTCGGCAACAATAAGCACTCCATACTGGATCAGTCTGGTCACAGCATCATGGAACACCTGGTAGACAGTCTGACACGGCTTTGAACAACAGAGAGAAAAGCAAGCAGAATATGATACAAAAATCACACACCAGACTTGCTAAAAGGACCGACAGAGCAAACATATGATTATCATTACTTCTACTCTAAACATAAAGTTTCAATCAGGGACCAAAGTCTAGGAGTAGCTCTTACCTGGACTTTTTAGCAAAAACTCATCAAAATTTGTGAAACATGTCATTGTCCATAACAACACCTTCCTTTCCTATAAGTAAAAGTTGTTTTTTTTACTCTTTTACTCACTAGCTTTTTAAGGAGAGACTTGAAGATGCACACATTTTGATTATGGCCCACATTTTTTTGTAGTACTCATTAATTAATAATTAACAGAAGACCACTAACATACGGACATATTTATTTCTTTTAAAAAAAATGCCTTTTTTCTCTGACATTGGTTTTGGGTAAAACAAGTATTATTTTTATTAATTTACTGTTCATGCATACATGATTAGCATTTACTGCAAACATGTATTGGGGGTGGCTTCACTGAAATATGTTTCTGTGCCAGGAAAGGACAGGAAACAACTTATTGCAAAACTACTTAAGGTTCTGTTATGTGATAAAGCACTTACCATGGTAACCATCACCTCATTGGAGAGGAAGTGGGAGAGTCCTGCTGCACGGCAAATGAGTCTCTCTTGACTCAGCAGAGTGGACGATGTGCCGAGTTCACCTTCTGTGACCTGCTCCCTCAGCATGGCCAGAGCACTGCAAGCTAACACAATATAACATCCACACATAAAACCCATTATACATGTGTAACTAGTGTAGAAAGCCAAAAATACCCATTACATAATGTATGTGTTCCAATGTAAAGATGTTTCCACATGGTTGTGAAAGAAAGGGTACAATAAAACCCGAAAAGGCTTTAAGAGGGTTTCCAGTAGGCAGGTGAAAGATCAAAAGTATCAATTGTCACTGCTAGAAATACATGTTCCATCTAGGGATGATGACCCTCTTTTAGAGAGTTGTGGTCTGACTTACAAGAAAGGTGCAAAAAAAAAAAACCACAAAGGGGCACGACGGTATCAAAATGTGTGACTCATTAGCGCCATCTTGGGACAGTGAGTAACTTTTAGATAAGTAATGCTTTAGGGAATCTTTTTCTTCAGTGCAGATCTCTAACATTAAATAAAACCTCATGCGCAGGTTCCCTTGTCCTTCAGGTGAATTCGTCCCCATTCTGCACGTATTAATGTTTTCACTGCTCTAACACACCCACTTAATTTCTGGAAAGATGATTAATCTGATGATTAGTGGCATCAGACGCATGGAAGTAGTGAAAACTTTAAAATCTGAAGAACAGGATGAACTCCACGGTTAGGGGGTACCTTATGTAAACTGCACCATGACCACAGTCACGTTTTCAGGTTGCACTGGATATAACTGTATCTCTAGGTGCCCAAGACAACATACCTATGATGGCATCAGCAATGAAGACGTGGAAGAGGCCGTTGCTGTAGAAGTTGAGCTCAAAGAGTGCTGGCACAGTGTTGCTTGGTGCAATGATAAACTCTGTGTTCCTGTTAGTGCTGGTCACATTCACACAGTTTCCCAGCAGGTTGATCGCATGCATCACCACATCCTCAGAGTTCCCCGAGAAACCAAGGTCAAAGTCCCGCGAAAGGATCTCTTCCTTCATGTTGAAGAAGTCCTCCACCAGCTTGGACAACAGCACACCCTTTAAAGAAAAGTGATGCTCCATTAGCACTGACAAAACTAGCCAAATTATCATGTATTATAGATATATATATATTAACTATTATCACTTTATTACAGAGTTAAATAAGGAGGATTTGGCTGACAGAGGGTTGGGAATCTGAGCCCTCACCTGTCTGTGTCTGTACAGCAGGAGACAGGCCACGATGTTAGTAGACATAATTGCTGACGACTTGTTGGCGGCTGTGACGAAGTAAAACAATTCAAAGTCACACGAGTGAAATCTATTAGGATTTCTGTTTATTTCAATACACTTTTCCTCCTATTTTATTTGTATTATCAATGAAATTTTTAACACTCAAAAATAACTTTGATGACTCTAAAATGTATTGCCAAAAAAAAGGACAGGGGGAAAAAAAAATCTGGAGCTTATATATAGTCATATGCAAAAGTTTAGGAACCCCACACAATTTCCATGATTTTCATTTATATATATTTGGGTGTTTGGATCAGCAATTTCATTTTGATCTATCAAATAACTGAAGGACACAAAACTGAAAGTTCAGTAGTGAAATGAGGTTTATTGGATTAACAGAAAATGTGCAATATGCATCAAAATGAAATTAGACAGGTGCATAGGAAATTCACCGCTCAAAATCGACTCTGGCATTTATGCAGAGGAACAAGTACAATATTCTGGAATGGCCATCCCAGTCCCCAGACTTGAATATCATTGAACATCTGTGGGGTGATCTGAAGCGGTGATTTGATGCTCGGCAACCATCAAACCTAACAAAACTGGAGATGTTTTGTAAGGAGGAATGGTCCAAAATACATTCATCCAGAATCCAGACACTCATTACAGGCTATAGGAAGCGTCTATAGGCTGTTATTTCTGCTAAAGAAGGCTCTACTAAAATATCCATGTGATTTTTCTGTTGGGGTGCCCAAATTTATGCACCTGTCTAAATTCGTTTTGATGCATATTGCGCATTTACTGTTAATCCAATAAACCTCATTTCACTACTGAAATATTACTGTGTCCTTCAGTTATTTGATAGATCAAAATGAAATTGCTGATCCAAACACCCAACTGTTTATAAATGAAAAAAGAAATTGTCAGGGGTTCCTAAACTTTTGCAAACGACTGTAAAGGTTTACTTCATCATAACGATTTATGATTTAACGATTTAATTCAGAGTCGCCGCAATGAAAGCAGGATCATGTTGAGTTTATATAAAATATTTTCATATAAGCTGGCATTCTCCCCTTTACCAAATACATTGACCCATTGTCCTTATAAAAAAGCAACACTGGCTGAGTACATTCAACACACAAGGGAATGTGATTGGCTGTGAGCACACCACCACAGGGAGGATTGCGCGTCCGCTAATAACCCCTAAATTCGGTCAGCCAAGTCTGTAGAGAAAAGTCTTTAGAGAAGGCTGGGAGACTGCGAGCTTTTCGAGCACTCTTACTGAAGAGAATGTGCTTGGCCAGGTTAGAGATGACCTGCCTTCTCCAGGGCTCGTCAGACAGCTCTCGGGAATCCGGGTGTTCTTCTTCTTCTCTATTAAACACGGCCTCATCGGGTCTGTACAAAAAACACATCTTTCACAATAAGAGAAACGTCTAAGCTTAAACAAATAACAAAATACAAGCAATGTATGAATGAGAAGGTTGTACCGAGCTGCAATGATGGTAGGGATGAGGATCTGCTCTAGAGTCAGCGGAGCAGGTAGATTTCGACTTCGCTGCGTGTCAAGATACTCCTACAGAGTAAAAGTGAGGGAAAAAGACATTTGGAACATGGAGGACAGAATAATGGTATGGGAGAGATGGAAAGTTTTCTGACCTTGAGAGAGAAAGGCTGAGTGAAGTCCACACGCACACAGCCATAGTTCTTCCGGAGCATTCTCCACACGCCACAGGCCACTCCCCATAGGCTCTCATTCTTCTTGGGCTTTCCCTACACACACACACACACACACACACACACACACACACACACACACAGACAGACAGAGCACAAAAAATGATACTATAACATGCCTGCAACTTTTACACTGAACATGTCTGAAGTATAAAAGACCAATTTAGAGTTTAACAGAATTTTATAAATATTCTGAATAATCTCAATCACCATAATATATACATAATTATATACAAAAATTGCATTAACTGTCCAACAAAGCAAACTAAAAAAGTTTCCTAAATTTTGGCTCGCTAAGAAACATTACACATTCTGACTGGAAACCCAACTGAGGATTGGAAAGGGTTAAAGATCTGTGCCCCTCTTTGTCTCTTAGGCTTTTTTCCCTTACCAAAGCACTCATTTCCTTCTTTTATTCTAATAGATTAGGCAATTTGTCCATTTGAGAGAGATGACAACTTTGAGGATGTATATAGAGAGTGTATTTTAAATGATAAATGGTGATAAAATGTTATAGTGTCCCCTGATATGGCTGTTGCATTGCTGTCAGTCTATTTTCTATCCTCAGGCAGTCAGCCACATTACACTACGTTTTGCTGTGGGCTCGTGTTTTCCAAAGAATGATTTTATGATTAAGAGCTTTTTTAATTAACGACAGCTGTTAATAAAATGTATTTTAGGTTCATTGCAGATTCTGACTCTTACCAGCTGCTCGCTGTTGTAGTTGCCCTCAATAATGCGATCGTAGGAGATGCCAATGGGCACGATGAGCACGTCTGGAATGACACCGGAACACAGGGTCTCCACCACGAAGGACAGTATGCCAGCATGAGCTGGAGACGGCTTTCCGCTGCGTGAACGTGTGCCCTCTAAATAAACCTCCAAAAACTGCTTCTGCTGCAAAAACTCCTCTATGTACTAGCAAAGAAAACAGCAGCAGAGAGAAGCACGATTAAATTACAATACCTTCAGCCCTTAATTAACTTCCACAAAAAAAAAGAAAAAGAAAATATTTTTTTACGGAGCCAAAAATGCTGACATTTAGATCAAACACGGCTCAAACTGTGTGACTAAAACTGTGACTATAAACACCTAAGGATGACTTTCACATTTTCACTTTAATGCAGAACAACGACATTAACAGTAGTCCATTAAATACAATCAAGCATTCCGTTGAGTTTTTTTTTTCTCTCCTTCTCCCACACAGTTTTGAAATTCACTTCAGTTTTTTTGCCTTGTTATTACTATTATTATTGTGTCATAAAGGAAAATATAAATAGGAAAATATTTATTCTGAGCCAGTTATTTCAACAATATTAAAAGAGTCACAAACACTGACAAATGTAAAAGGAGCCAGACTCTGGGGGTGGTGGAATCCAAAAAAGGGATTTAAGTATTTTTTTTATTTATTTAGGATTTTATATAAATTTAAATACCCCACCCAAGTAAGACTCACTTGAGTTGACACATAGGGAATAAGAGGTTTATCCACTCATAAGGTGTAATTATTGAGGGGGAAAAACCTAAATCTTAAAAGTGATTATATTTGTACAGATGTCAACACAATTAGGGATGAAAAATAACAACTAAAGCGCATTTATCTAGTTACCGCATGTAACAGAGCTCTATAAAGAACATCTTTCTTTCCGTCTGCGGTCTCATCCATTTTACGGCGAATAAAGAATCCTCCCAGTTTGCGAATCAATGTGCTAGAGGAAAAACATCATAAAAAAAAGAACATCAGCAAAATGGTACATTTCAGTACCGTCACACAAATAAGTTGTTATAAATGTCCCTCACCTGAAGATAGGGATGTTGAGATTGTTGCCAGCTGCAATGTGCGGGGCTTTGATGTTGTGACAGAAAAGGATGAAGGTAATGAGAAGATAGTCAATGTGAGACTTGTGCACAGGCAGGAAGACTAGTGGAGCATTGTACTGAAACACACACAGGAAAAAAAACACATGGTACGAATGTGTAATCTGATGTCAAAAAGATCACTTAGAAGGAGATTAGAAATATCGTTTTTTTTATAAAGCTTTTTAAGCTCTAAATACCTCAGTTGCAGCTTTCTTCACCATCTCCAGCTGTCCTTTGTGGATCTGGATGCTCCAGAAGAAGCCATTAAACAGCTTCAACAATGTCCATCCTGTCAACCTATATCGGTTGAACAATTCAAATTTTACAAACCAGACAAATTACTCTGAAGGTTTAGGTCTAATCGGATTAGTAGAAGTAGACAAACCTGATGAGGCTAGGCGAGATGTTGGCTACCATTTCTTGCAGGAAGCCTCTGGCCTTACGCCTCACTTTGTTAACAGCCTTCTGGTCTGTTCTAGTCTCTGATGCCACCTCCTCTATAGCGCTCTGCACCCTGTCACGAGAACACGGTGACTCTGGACGTCCTTTTCAATGTTACACTCTACATCACACAAAAACTACTATACTACTATAATCAGTTCCTGCCTGGTGTTGTTGAGGACGTTGTCTACCACGTTGCGGGCGAACATGTCTTTATTTACATCCCTCTCCAGGACAAACAGCACATAGCTGAGTCTCCGGGCCAGCCAGCCTCGGTGTCTGTGTGCAAACACATGTAACAGTTAGAGAGCTACAGAAAGTTATATGTACAATACAAAACTCTCAACCTGCAACCCATAGTCCAATCATCACATCTGTGTCACTACACGACACGAACCATGTTTCTCTTTGTGGTAGGAAAAACCTACAGCCTACAGCTGGTGTTTGTCACAGGAGCTGGACTGGAAGGATCCATTAACAAGCATGGTTAAAAATGAATGTCACTGGTTTCCACTCCTTCACCTGCTGTTTTCCATTGGAGTCCGATGCATATACTTAGACTGACTTAAGTGGCTTCGGTAATGTGAACCTGGGGAGACATACTTGAATGAGTACCAAAAAACGGGTCATAGTATTACAGGACTGTTTACCTTGTGTGTGTCTCATTGATGTAAATTACATTGCGAAGTCCTAATGAAGGAATGCTGGAGTTAAAAAGTCTCCCCTGAAACAAAAACATGTAGAAGATGAGTGGAAATATTGTAGAAATTCCTTCCTGATAAGCATTATTCTTATTTGTGGTGAGGCTGGCATGTAATTTACTTAGCACAAGGGTAATTTCACAAGAGGCAGTGGTTAACTAATACATGCAGTATGTTACTATTTATTAAAAACGTTTGATATTAATCAAATTTATTTGAAATATTTTGCATTCAAAAGGAGTAAGCTAACCTGACTCTGGGGTGTGCAGGAGTGACAGCATCTTCCTACGAATGGCCGTTTCCGGTTCAGAAGGCCGTCCTTCCATGTGCTGCTCAGAGAGTGCAGGACAGATGGGCTGCAGCTCCGATCCTTTAAACAGAGCACATAGAGAATACTAAACTATACTCCATGAAGAGAATCTGTGAATAAAAACATCCAAATACTTATTGTGTATATGGATGATATAAAACCATCTAGTTCAAGTTTTATGCACTGCCATTTATATTAAACCTTCGAACTGTGTAATTAATGATGTTATAATTTAACACTCTGGTCCTTTCCATGATGGTTTTCATGTACAGTGCATATTATGAAATAAATAAATAGTCCAAGAGCCCAGTACGGCACCTGAGGTGAAGATGACCTACTAACCAAATAAACCTTGCAATACTGCCATGATCAAAATGTCCTGATAAAAGAAACGGCAGACAGTATTTCTTGCCCGTTCTCAGCAGTGTCATTTACCTGCTCCTCACAGGGATGTTTAAGACGGCTGACTGTGTGGTCAGGACTGCTAGCCAACAGCACGCTGTCCTGACCTCCCAGTACCATGTTGATTTCCATTCTTTCACCTTCACACCACACACGCTATAAACCTGGGGGTGGGGGAAACAAGCACAAAATGGATAGTGAATGCTTTCAGACTGCACAACACACACGAGCTGAGTAATATGGATTTAACAGACAGATGATCCCCGTGATTTTAACCTACTGGAGAAACGTGCTGTGGACAGCAGAACAAGAAACACACGTCCTGCTTAAACATTTTAGACATTTAAAGAATGCCGTTTTTCATGTTACAAGACGACAATGTTAATTACCAGATCTGCTTCAAGCAGTTGAGAATACACAAAAGGGGAAAAAAAGAAGAAAAATATTTTAAAATGCAACTTTTAATTTTGTTAATAATAAATGATCAAACAATACTATTGTTATCAGAGTATGTTACTTTTGGAAAGATATTTCAAATATAGATGACTGTGTATTACTGAAATTTTTATTTTAAAAAATACTCGTAAAATACTCGTATAGTTTCACAAGCCACTTCTAGCTTTCATCACTAAATGTGACCAAGAACCACCTTTACAAGAAAACTGCACTCAACTGCAAACCACACAACATCATTTACCCCACCTAAAATCTTCAGTCATAGTGCTATGAACTTTTACTCCAAAACAAGTCTATTGTATCTCATTATTCAAAAGTTTGTGTTGTTGGATTTCAAATCTGATTAGATTTTACACATTATGACAAAAACTATTTAGTGTTTGACTCATATTACTGTAAAATATAACAACAATGCTGTAGTATAAATACAACACTAAGGTATAATCACAACATATCAAAAACATTTTCTAAGTAAGATTAAATATTCTGTTAATTTCCACAAGAATCAACACTAAGCATACACAGCTGTACTAAAAGCTCATATGAGAGTCATCAGTTTGTGCCCTCTCCACTGGGGTCAAGTCAAACAGAAAGACTACCCGAGAAAACACAGAGCTGAATGTAAATGAGAAGGTGAAGTTCATGTGCAGAAAAGGCGTCTCCTCTTACAGAAAACTCTGCATGGCCTGCAGCTACACTATCCTGCTGATTCATTAAGCTGTACATGAGAGGCATCAGGTTATAGAGCTAAAACATCACACCCAGAATAAAAGCTGACTTATAATCAGACAAATGCTGATTATTATCAGACAAATTCCCAGATAAAATCTACACAGAGTAGCCAGTGCCAGTTGGTCTCGCTGGAATCACACTTTCCTAGGGGGGTCACCTACAGTATAACTTTCCATTTGATCATAAAGACTCAATAGTTTCTTTCCTTTTACAGAGTATGTAATGGAAAGAAAACAAACTATTCAAAATAATTTACCGCACATAAAATGTGGTGACTTTTCCTATCAGAATGAAAACCATTAGCTCATCACACACTTCCTTTGTGAGAAATCAGTCCCTTGTAAAACTGATTCAGTTTCTGTTCTTGATTGCAATGTCAGTTTCCATCTAAAGAATTACATTGACACCAATAAATACTTACACATTATTGCTCATGGGTGACTCCTCAAAAGATGCTTCAAAATTTTAGTTAAAAATGTAATCAGTGCAGCTGACAACTCCTTGACCACTGTAAAGTAATTAAATCCAAAAAAGTGTGTACTTCAGAGTTAAAATAGGTCTTTGAGGAAGATTGTTTCCAACCAACTCAAAGCAAGAGTCAGCAAAGGCTAAACAAGGCTACAGAAAGAGATAAAGAGATAGAGATAGAGAGAGAGAGAGAGATATAGAGACAGAGAGAGAGAGAGATAGAGACAGAGAGAGAGAGAGAGAGAGAGAGAGAGAGAGAGAGAGAGAGAGTGTGTGTGAGAGAGAGAGAGAGAGAAATAGAGACAGAGAGAGAGAGATAGAGACAGAGAGAGAGAGAGAGAGAGAGAGAGAGAGAGAGAGAGAGAGAGAGAGAGAGTGTGTGTGAGAGAGAGAGAGAAATAGAGACAGAGAGAGAGAGAGAGAGAGAGAGAGAGAGAGAGAGTGTGTGTGAGAGAGAGAGAGAGAAATAGAGACAGAGAGAGAGATAGAGACAGAGAGAGAGAGAGAGAGAGAGAGAGTGTGTGTGAGAGAGAGAGAGAGAAATAGAGACAGAGAGAGAGAGAGAGAGAGAGAGAGAGTGTGTGTGAGAGAGAGAGAGAGAGAAATAGAGACAGAGAGAGAGATAGAGACAGAGAGAGAGAGTGTGTGTGAGAGAGAGAGAAATAGAGACAGAGAGAGAGAGAGAGAGAGAGAGAGAGAGAGAGAGAGAGAGAGAGAGAGAGAGTGTGAGAGAGAGAGAGAGAAATAGAGACAGAGAGAGAGAGAGAGAGAGAGAGAGAGAGAGAGAGAGAGAGAGAGAGTGAGAGAGAGAGAGAGAAATAGAGACAGAGAGAGAGAGAGAGAGAGAGAGAGAGAGAGAGAGAAATAGAGACAGAGAGAGAGAGAGAGAGAGAGAGAGAGAGACAGAGAGAGAGAGAGAGAGAGAGAGAGAGAGAGAGAGAGAAAGAGACAGAGACAGTCCAGCACTTGGTCACATCACACCACCAGAACCTGAGTTCATTGAACTCTACACTGTCTGAGTTTATTCCTGCCAACAGCTGACCAGCACGCTGATGAGGTGCAAAAAAAAAAAATGCACTGGATTCTGGCTGAGTGTCAGATCCTGCAGTAAAAAACAATCCTGAAAGAACAGCCAGTGCGATTAATGACCTGAGTGTACGGGAACAGCAACTTTAATTAGGTTTTCCACAAGCAACATAAGACACATTGGGTCTCTGGTGACACTGTCAGTAGGGGTTTTACCAAGATACTGTTCGGGTTGGAAAAGAAATCAGCTAAGATTTTATATAGTTTCACTGACTAAAATCATAGGTATATTATTGGTTATTGGTAATTTAGATCCTTAAACCACCCTGACAGAATGTGTTTATTGGTCAGGACCTAATTACAATCTTTTCCTCTGTCTTTGTCTTGTTCATACGATGAGTATTTCACTGAATTTGCCCAGACTGAAACAGACAAAGGTGAATACGGACAGTAGAGGCTTGTGACTTGTAGAAAAGTTACAATGAGATTGATGTTTAATGCTTTGCCTTTAACTGTATTTCTATGATCGGGTTCTGTCCCCAAAAAAACAGCGTATTGTCCACTGAAGATCATGTATTTTGTGAAGCATTCATGAAAACCTTACAGGGGAAATGATACGCTGATGTGAGATTATACATGATTAAACTTAGCTGAAGGCATATAGGAATATACTCAACTGATTAACTGATACTAATTAAACAAATGATTAATAATACTGTGAATCAAGTAGAGGGGGGCACGGTGGCTTAGTGGTTAGCACGTTCGCCTCACACCTCCAGGGTCGGGGTTCGATTCCCGCCTCCACCTTGTGTGTGTGGAGTTTGCATGTTCTCCCCGTGCCTCGGGGGTTTCCTCCGGGTACTCCGGTTTCCTCCCTCAGTCCAAAGACATGCATGGTAGGTTGATTGGCATCTCTGGAAAATTGTCCCTAGTGTGTGATTGCGTGAGTGAATGAGAGTGTGTGTGTGTGTGCCCTGCGATGGGTTGGCACTCCGTCCAGGGTGTATCCTGCCTTGATGCCCGATGACGCCTGAGATAGGCACAGGCTCCCCGTGACCCGAGGTAGTTCAGATAAGCGGTAGAAGATGAATGAATGAATCAATGTAGTTGATTATTAGTAATAACATATCACTTAGAGATTTGGTTACAGATTAATGATTAGTAAAATTTTGTGTATTGTCCCAGGGACAAAAGGAGAGAATTGTGGTGGAAATTTCTAATCTAAAGATAAGGCCTTGTCCTTCTATGCTTTTACCTTGTGTCACTACAGATACAAGGTAAAAGCAGTTAAAAGCAGATACAAGTAAAGAAGATATGTAAAAGCAAAACATCATAAGTCATTGGCTCAAAATCACCGCATGCTCATCTCCTGATCAAGCTAATCTGGACCGGGCCAAGGTCTGCTAGAAGGCCTACTAGAAGATTTACTGGATGTTGTTTATGCCTAATTCCCGACAACTCGTCTCCGGTCCATACTGCCCTTGTCATAATCTTAAGAAAAGGGCAGTAGGGACCGGAGAGGAGTTCGAGAAGTCGGGAAGGAGGAGTCGGGAATTAGTCATATCTTCTTTACTTGAGTTCTGCCTATAAAATCTTGATGTAATCAATGATGGTGGCCCTTCATCTCTCATGCTATATGCGGAGTGTTGGGTCCTGCTGCGCAGCTGAGCACAATAAATTGTGAAACCTTTTTTACTCTTGCCCGTGTCTACCAGTGTGATATTTTATACTTTAAATCTCTCTAACCTCAGAACTTCCACGACAGTTTAAAACAAAATTTGGCCATTTGTGGTTTAATACTCTCTCACTCTCTCTCACTCACTCATTTTCTACCGCTTATCCGAACTACCTCGGGTCACGGGCAGCCTGTGCCTATCTCAGGCGTCATCGGGCATCAAGGCAGGATACACCCTGGACGGAGTGCCAACCCATCGCATGGAACACACACACTCTCATTCACTCACGCAATCACACACTACGGACAATTTTTCCAGAGATGCCAATCAACCTACCATGCATGTCTTTGGACCGGGGGAGGAAACCGGAGTACACGGAGGAAACCCCTGAGGCACGGGGAGAACATGCAAACTCCACACACACAAGGCGGGGGCGGGAATCGAACCCTCAACCCTGGAGGAGTGAGGCGAATGTGCTAACCACTAAGCCACAGTGCCCCCCTGTGGTTTAATACTAGACTACAAATCATTCCAAAGGCTAAAAGTTAATCATTAATAATCCTAAGGTTGATAATTATAAATCATATTTCCAGTAAAATTTTGTAATGATGCTTTATGATGTTATTTAGCATTGTATTATGTATAATTTATTGTGCCTACCAATTAATTATGCAACGTAGCTACCAATTAATTAAGCAATCAGCATGATATTCATTTGGGTACACGGGTATGCTTGTGCATTTATTCAGTCTCGTGTCCACTGTATCCCAGTCAGGGTCACAGACGTGGATCCACACAACACTGAAATATGACTTCAGCATAGCCAATCCTCATCCTACATGATGATTTTGGGTGATGGGAAGAAACCAAAGAAAGCATGCACTAAAAAGGGAGAACATACAGAGAAACTTTTCCCTCAGTAACCTGAGCTCTGTATTGAACTGAGGATGCTGGAGCTGAGACAGCAACACTAGAGAAGTTCTGGAGATGTCTTCTACAACGACATACTGTACATAATCTTAGCCAGTCCATGAGCCAGTGGGATAATCCAGCCTGCAATCTGTTTATGTGACCTGTACTCCAACATCGTTGAAGCGGTTTCCAAATCTGAGTTAACCAGTAAGCCATGGATCAGCCATGACTGAAACTGGATCCTCCATTGAAATAAATATACCTTCTGAACCATGTGTAGTACAAGCAATTTAAATATATAGAGTCTCTCATCATAGTGAGACAAAAATGCATGCTCAGATTACCTACACATAGTGTTACGTGTAGTAAAACTGCATTATATCCATTACAGAAACAGTGCAGTGTGCATTAACACCAGCGTCCACATCTCTACTGCTGTACATGCTGATAAAGGATGCGAGTCGGCTCTTTGAGTCGACTCTTTAGGAAAACGAGTACACGAGACGTTTTTTTTTCCTTCTTTCTTTTTTCCTAGATGAAAGCAATGTCCTTATTTATTCATATATCTTCAGTAACTGTTTAAATGCCGTGCTATTTTGTGAATTAGAAGATAGGGTCGTGTAGGTTCCATTACATTTCAGTCAGTCAGCCAACGAACAACACTATAATATCGCAAACGAGTCGGTTCTAATTTATGTCGTGATTCGAATGAACCGACTCACATCACTAAAAAGGACCGAAATTTCCATCCTTACTGTATGACTGGTGTGATAAACACGTGTTCTGTAAGTTATTGTGTATTTCAGTAAAGCGTGATGACAAATACGTTGTTATAACGTTTAAGAAAGACATGGAAGTGAAACTCGACACTAATCCGACTCCATAGCAGGTTAGCACTGTGAAACAGAGCTAGCGTGAACACAGGCTAAACGCACTAGCTTGCTAACCTCCTGCACTGACAAGAGAATACAAACAAAGATGAAAAATGAATACGGGCCAAAAAATGCCGTTTGTCTTACCGTAAAAATGTCTATGTTGTAGCAGACATCTTTGTTTGTTTTTCTTAAAGAACCTTGAGCTGGACGTGAACCTGTGTTGTCCTTGAACACACCGGTATCACAGTTCACTACTCTCTGACAATGTGTTCCTGGTTACCGCATCGTGTCTTTCGTGTTCATTACCACCAGATGGCGCAATTTTATCGACACGTTACACCAACACGCCTCATTCAAGTTAGCCGATATAGATGAATGCACCAAATCGACATCGGCCACAAGAGGGCGCTAACTTACACGCGGTTAAATAAATAAGCCCCTAAGGAGCATCGTTTTGTGTGGAAGTCGTTTTTAAAATGTCTGGATTATAAATGGTCTGTGAAATATCTCAGTCACGTCCACTTTTACCCCGTGTAGCAGAGCAATTTGGAGCTAGTGCTCAGAAACTGCATTATCTATGGACAATGTAAACAATAATAGTCAGCTCATGATTAGCTGTGTTGTTTTCACCCTAGTTCAAGTGCAGTAAAATATTATAAGAAGAAAAGTTAATGTGCCTAAGTGTGTGTGAGTGTGTGTGTGTGTGTGTGTGAGAGAAATAACAACATGCTAGCAAATATTCTACAGATGAATAGCTAGCTAACAAAGGCTATTAAACAAAGGCTATTATCACAGTGAAAATAGTTGTTAGAGTTGTTTTTTTTATGTCAGACACATGCACTGTAAAAAATAAAAATAAATAAATAAATAAATAAATCAAAGCCCAATTATTTTATTTATTCAGATGCATCCTGCATTTCATTCAAACTAATCCCACACACATCCGAGCATCCCAGGGGCCCGAGATTACATAACATGTTCAAACCAACTGGCAGTCTGAACACCTGGAAGGCACCAAGTTTTGATGTGTACTGTAATGGTAGATCTCCCTGAGCTCTGGTGCTTAGAGTTGATCTGATCTGTATCTGCCACAGTGGTTCTCTCCATTCTCATGCTAATGCTCTTCTAAGCACATGGAGGATAACTGGACATGCCCTATGTGCACAGAACTATCATTTTACCCCAGCACTGTGGGTCTGGGGTTTCTCATGTTTATTCAGAAGAAGATTGCGGATTATGCAAAGGAATATTTTCAGATTTTGCAGAGGCATGCAATAGGCTGCATCAATTACTTATGCTCTTGTTTTTCCCGTCACTGTGTCAGTAGTCAGTGCAGTTATGCATAAATAAAAATTCCATGAGCTCTAGATTATCCATGTAACTGAAATAGTGTTTATTCCTACAAATAATGAAAGGTCACTTGAGGATAAGTTCTATGCTTAAATACAAAAGAGAAGAGCAACTTAAGGATGAAATGAGCTTGTTTTAAAGTGCCGTCTTCTGGGTCTGAAACATGATCTCAAGCTTAAGTCTTGCCATTTAACTGCATCTAATCTGCATATCTTCCTAATATATCTACCCTTCATATATATGTTTATGAGTTGAAGTAAGTTTGAAAACATTATAGAAATAAAATAGCTTTCGAATTTGGTCGTAATATTGGAAAATATTCAGGAAATTTGATCATTTAATGTTATAGTTTTGTAATTTTTATTTTAAATGAAGGTGTATTAGGTTTCACAATGCAACTCACACAGAGAGGGAAGAAATATTATTTTAAGAATATTAAGAAATAACTATTTTACATATTCAGGTTTTAATGTAAACCTTTATCTAACCTTGTCCATCTTTGGGGGACAAACATGGCATTGTCATTACAGGTCTGTTTAGCTTGATACTACTTAGTCCAGCTCGTCTCTTTGAGATAAAGACTGTAGACTTTGGTAATAGAGCCCTGTAATGCTTTCAGTAATTACCCTCGTCTTTTTTACCTAAAGCTGAATAAGAGTGACCTTGTTGACTCTGTACCCCTTAAATTCCATTAAACAACACTGGAAAAGGTGGGATGCTTTAGATAACTGCTGAGAGTGGACTAATGCACCTGTTTCTCCATCTGATTGAAAGCCATTATGTAACGTAGCGTGAGTGTGCAAGGTATCCAACTGCACTCCAACTGATGCCCATCAACTCCTTATATCTGCCTGTTAACGCCAGACTTTAAACCTTAGATCTCAGCAATAATTTCTTCAAGTGATGTTCACTGCCCGGCTTCGTTTTTTTTTTACTTTTGTGTTTAATCAAAACTATCATGTATTGTGTAGGGCATATAAAAGGTTGTACAGAAGAAAAGATATGTTAAATGAAGAGAAAATGGTCTTCCCTTGAGAGACTGTTAATTTAAAAGTCAATGTCTAGCAAGCACAGAAAGCTTTTGTGTTGTGGTTCACAATGCTATCACCAAATGCTCTCACCAGACTGGCAGACAGCAGAAAAAAGGGAGGCTAATGTCTGCTTGTAGGAATATAAAACAGCCCCTGTGCAGCACAGTTGATCTTCACTGACACCCTGTGCTCTGACAGCACTGATTAAGACTGCTTGAGATCTTCACAATGTTGTAGAATCCTGACCAGGACGTTCCTCTTTGACCCAGGTATTGTACTCCACTTTGTAATGTATGGTGTTGTGATATTTGTTAGCATAGCTGTAATTGTGATTGGAATGAAACCTTTAGAACAATTTTGTGTGAACCTCAGAATGCTGTCCTAACATCTTTCTATCTTGCAGTGTATAAAATGGCTTTAGTCGCTGCATTTCTTTTTCTTCTCCCTGCCTCATGGGCTTGTGCCCCACAAAAAGCTGGTAGTTATCAACCCATCAAAAATGTTTCTATCAAAGTGAGACACTTTACTAGAACTACAGCTGTGCTGCAATTTAACATGCATTCTTTCCTTTTTTTGTTGTCTTTTGTTTTCTTTTAAGATTATATCATGATTTCCTGTTTCCCAAATGCCATCATCGCAAATGTTCCTGAGTGCCCATACGGGTGGGAAATAGGACAGCTGTCTTTGGGTGGTGTATGCTACACGGGTGTCAATACTCCTGGCTTCTACCGCTTTACCATACCTGATCTCACACCCAAGAATCTCTCGTACTGTGCCACCTTGTCTGAGGTGAAATTTTCCAATAATTCTGCAATAATTTCATAAAAAGCTCTCAGCCAAAAAAGCTGCTAAGTTGCATTGCTTGTATATGTACAGCTGCACAGATGAAGTGCAATGGTACATCAAATCTAATGCTTTAAATCCGACTGCAAAATAATGTCTAAATCATCGTTTTTTTATATTTCATATCTCTCTTCTGAGCAGTATGTTGGAGGCAAAGATCCGAAATACATTTTCTACAACTCTATAGTCTCCAATGACTCGTCACTGACAGTGCGGAACCAGCCTGTTAACTACACCTTTAGCTGCACATACAGGGCGGCTTACTTGGTCAATAATGCAGTCTTCAGTCAGAGGTAGACCCTATTACATTGACTTTCCTTTCAGTAGCAGTAGGTCTAAGAATTCATTCTGACCCAAGGACTTGCAGCCTTTTTACTAAATCATCTGCTTCTTCCAGAGTGGCAACGGTATATGTCAACAATGGGAGTTTAGGTTCTTTTAAGTCTCAATTGTCTATGAACGTGTTCACAGTGAGTACTGCAATCTCGCTTACATTGCTTACAGTCTCAAATTAGAGGAATACTGATGATGTACTGTATAATGTCAGCTCTGGAGAATATCATAAAATCTCACCTGATTATATTTTAGGTTTTTGATTTTTATTATGTGACATAGAGCCAAATAAGTGGGCTAGATAAAGTATGGAGGCTAAATGCAAGTGCATTTCTCTGTATGGTTTGTAGAACTCTAAGTTCCTGTATGCTAAAGATGCTCCATATGTGATTGACACATCGGAAATTGGCTCGGAGGTCTTTATCGGCATCGAAGCAAAAGGACTGAGTAATAGGTTCGTCAATTACAGAATTGACATTTTATTAAACAGTACACTGAATTATTAGTTACACGCATATATATCATACACAAATGCCTCAATCTTCTTTTACAGATTCAAGGTAGTTATAACAAATTGCTGGGCAACACCAACTCCTTATTCAACAGACAAGAAGAGATGGAGCTTAATTCTCAATAGGTAAAGCTTTATTTCATTCACAGTGTCTCACAGTCTAAATAATTAAAAGAACAATAATGGCAGAAACACTGAGCCTATATCTATGCCACATTTATCTCTATGTCAGTTTGTGCTTTGTTTAATTCAACTGTTTTGTGTTCATTGAGTACAGCTGTTCATCAGATAATACGGTGACCATATTTGAGAACGCCAAAGACAGCCGTTCAATGTTCAAGTTCAATTCGTTCCGGTTTCAGCGACTAGAGAAAGTGTCCACTGTTTGGCTTCACTGTGAGGTTCAAGTGTGTGATGGTGAAAAGCTCTACTGTCAGCCGGTGAGCATGAAACATCACATGAAATATGAAACAGACTTTGCGACCCTAAATGAATAAAACCTTTTTTACTTTGCGGTTTAGACTCCATGTACATCTCGGAGTGTCAAATCTGAACCAGATCCACATGGAGGTGTCTTAACAATGGAGTTTCAAATCAAAGGTAAAGATTATTTTCAATAGTTCAAAAGATAGTTCAATACATATTTTGTGTTGACTAACTGTTTCTAAAATGTGGTTATTTGCAGCACAACATTCTTCCAGTTACACACATCTCGCAGGTACTTTAAATGTAATTGTTATTTATTACAATTTTGTACTCCTACTTTTTTTTTTACCTTGTCTGCTAGTTTGTTATGATTTTGCTATAAATGCAGCAAATTAAGGTTGCTAACTGGACTGAATAATTTATATAATTACAATTTTGTGTCACATTATAATTGTATGTCATTTGAAACCAAGAGTATATCCTTGGAAACTGAACGAATGCTTTTTCTCTTCATTTCACAGGAACATTTCTGAGCATGTTGTGTGTGTTTCTTCTTAATGCAGTTTTAAGTTATACCAGTTTGTAAAAGACGTTTATTGTCGGTGGGTATAAAATGTGCCCACTTTTCAAAACACGCTTACACTCATGCACACACACACACACACACACACACACACACACACACACACACACACACACATAGAAAACAGCCATACAAGTGTCTCAGGGAGTGTAAGACACTTTCCTCCTAAACGCTTGCTTGCTTCCTGCTTTTTTTTCTTTTATGTCATGTGAAACATTACAACAAAATCAATAAGTGATGTCTTACTACAAGGAAAATAATACATCCTGTTTTGGTTTGATTAGAAACCAATTAGATTTTTGGGCGTAAAATTAACAGTGCTTCTTATGTTTACTTTTCATTTGTCACAAAGTACTACTGGTTATAATCCAAAGAGCTAAACACAGAGGTAGTTTCTATGATTGGTCTCTAGATGTCAGGAACTGTGAGTGTGTACGCACCAGGTATTTTATCTACGTGGATTTGTGCTCTTCCTTGTTCCTTTTTCTCCACATCACTACTGATATTTGGTTTGTATGTCACCTGCAATAAATGTATTAAATAAGAACAGTGAATATTGTCTCACATTCAGAGTTGCTGATTTAAAATGTATTCAACTCACAATGCAACTGACCTTTTCAAATACATCATCGCATGTCTACAACATTTCGCATGTTGTTTTCTGTACAATTTACACATTACATGAGAATGTAGCCTTACCTTGGGATCTATACTTGGTTTCATATCATAATGTTGCTGCATGACAGGAAACGTCAAACCAAATTTACTGATTAACCAGTAAGTCTTCTGTAATCCTTTTCCCTTGTGAAGACACCAATAAGAAAATCCAGTCATGGGTGCAAACTAAGAACAGTTTAATTAAAGTTGTCAGCAGCATACCTTCAGCTCGATGTCTCCTCTATCCTCGAGCTCATAAGAGCCAATCTTCATGAGAATTTCAGCAGTACTCTGGGAGATATGAATCTTCATCGCTGCAAGGAAATATTTAGTGAGTCTTATCCATCAAAGCTGCTTATGATTTTAAAGCTAGTGTACACAAATTCCTTATTCAGCACTATAGCAATTATAGAGTAGCGTTTTATAAGTGATTACAATAAAAATAGAAAACAACATTCATTTCCAGACACAGGAACATCTAACATAGGTAATTAGTTCTACCTAGATGTTTACATAGATGATTAGTGAAATATGGAATTTATAAAAGAGAATCAGACATTTATCTCATTAAGCCTTTAATTGAAGAGACATTATGAAGTGCTGACTTGGATACTGATTACGGAGGAAGTAAGATTTTTTTTTCTTTTTCAGGCTATTACATAAATTTAAACCCACCAGAAATAATATTCATTTTGATAATTAGCTTTTTCAAAGTTTAATAGCTTTCATTATTTTATTTATATGAAATCATGACTTTCAAAACTTTTTTAGGAAAGAAAAAGTAAATAATAATATACTACTGTATAAAACTATATATAATATATACTATATTATTATATACTATATTAATATATATTATTAATATACAATCTTTACATATATTTAAAAATGAATTAATTTATTCAAAATAAAGCTGATATATTTAATATATTGATATACTGGTTTCAATAACCATGTACGGGTGAGGTTGTGAAATTGTTTTATTTTCTTTCTGAGTTTTACTTTAAACATCTTTTAAAAAAATCCCAACAGTGCACATATTTATTTTAGTAAAAAAAAAAAAAAAAAAATCAGAACTTCTTGGATGCACACTGGATAATTTTTTTCTTCAATTCAAACCATGTTATAAATGTGATTTTATTTAATTTCAAGTTTCAAGTTAATTTGAAACAATTTATTTTAGCAAACTCAGACACAAGCACTTCTACCTAAGTTTAAATGAAATGAGTTTTTCCAATTTTCTCCATTTAAAATGCAAATATAGAAGAACTGTAGCAGGTTTTCTGAGCAGCCTAAAACAACCTACCAGTGAATTTGTCAACTTTGACAAACAAGAGTCAGTATTTTAAAAAGCAATAGATTTCTGTGCTTACGCTGACTGTTGCTCTCCATCCTAGAGGCAGTATTCACTGTGTCTCCAAACAAACAGTAGCGGGGCATCGTAGTTCCCACAACACCAGCAACCACTGGACCTGTTCGTAAGCACAATATTATTTACTATTAAAAAACAACTAATGTAATGTGCAGAGCAATATAAGCAGCTTGTTCCTAGTACCAGAGTTGATCCCAATCCGTAGAGCCAGCTTCTCATTTGGCAAGTGTTTGATTCTGAATTGTTTAATGGCACTGAGGAAATGAAGGGCCATAATCGCGATGTCTTCTGCATGCCTGGTACCGTTGCTTATAGGCAGCCCACTTGCCACCATATATGCATCTCCTATAGTTTCCACCTACCACAAAGACCATTGTATTAATATATTATATGGGTTTTAACACTGCAATTAGGATTGACAGGGTGTCATGCTTGTAATTTTGTAAGAATATGAATGACACAACAATGTATGTGAAAAGTTATAGTTATAAAAAGGTTACTGATGCATTTGTGTTTTTTTTATATTCTTTTCCAAATCTATTATTTCTCATTCTATCATTAATATACAGTTAGAGATTTGTGTTATGTACCTTATATACATCATAGAGTTTGATGATCTCATCAAATAGGCTGTAAAGGTCGTTGAGGAGTGTCACCACTTCCAACGCTGAGCTGATTGAACACATGGTGGTGAAGCCGACAATATCAGAGAAGAAAATGGTCACCAAATCATAGCTCCTGGGCTCTACTGACTTTCCTGACATTAACTGATCTGCTATGTGTCTGTGCAGAATAAGAGATTACACATATGGTTAGCAATATATTTTAAAATATGTTTACCTCTGCAAAGGAAGAATTTAAATATATTTCTGTTACCTGGGAAGCATACTACAGAGAAGTTTATCAGCTCTGATCTTTTCTACAGTGAGTTGATTGGTCCTCTCCTCAACCACTTCCTCTAGGTGATTAGCATATTTTTCCAGCTTGTTTACCATATTATCCAAGATATTACCATAGCTAAAAATTGGTTGGAAAAAATCATTAGAAAAACAAGCAATTGAACAAACAACACAGTGTTTTATTCAGTTATACAATACAATAATCTACAAGCTAATTTGACAATAAGGCTAAGATATATGAGATTATCAGAGTACAATGTATGATTGTTGTATATTGTACTCGTGACTTTGTGCTTGTACTTGTCAGGGCTGATTTCTCGCAGGCTTCTCTTAATGGAGCTAAAATGGGGTCTTTGGTCAGGATTCTCACTCCAGCATGCATTCAGAAGAGCAATCAAGGCTTCGTCACACATCTGCGGCGACAGAGTAGGTCTGAGGGGATCCCCTGCTAGAGGTGCCCTGAGCTGCTTGATGATCTCTGAATACCAAATACATAATGAATAAAATGATCAATGAATGATCATAATATCACTATATGTTCATTGATGTCATACAGCCAACTCTCTGTACTCCATTTCTCCTACGTAAAATGACAAAAAAATTATGCAAGCAATCACACAAAAATAGCCATTACCTTTTGGCTCCAACTGTATATCAGAGTAGGGTCCCAATTCTGTGCTGTAGATCAACTCTCGCATGATTATTGCAAAGCTAAACACGTCTGCTTTTGGAGTACCATTAAACGGAAGGTGCACTTCTCTCAAAAGCTCTGGAGCAATCCAGAACAACTCTGCAGCAAAATAAAACATTTAGAATATATATGTTGCTTTTTCTTATTTTTTTTCCATTATCACATACTGACATAAAAAAATGTAACAGCACAATAGAAATTTAAAGCAATTTAAAGCATTAACTCATTAACTCATCTGTATTATCCTGATCAGGTTCATGGTGGATTTGGAATCTATCCCAGTAACATTGGGTGGAAGGTATGAATACATCATGGCAAGAACACCAGTCCATCCATTCTACCCACTGCACAACCGTCATTGAGCCGAGTTATTGAAAATACCTTCGTATTTGGGGTTCTCAAATGGGATCAGTCTGTGTTTGATGCCATGTTTGAACTCCCATAGACCAAAGCCGGACAGTTTGACCTGTAGCCGGCTGTCCACTAGGCATGTGGTTGGCTTCAGGTTGCCATGAGACTTCAAATTGCTCCTGTGTAGGTACTCCATACCCTATAGAGAGTGAACAGCAATAAATCACAGAAGCCACACAATATAGCTCAGTTGTATGCATCACAAACCATACAATGTACTCTCAAACTAGATATAACAATTCAACATTGCTTTATATTGCACACAATTAAAAACTAAAGACTTATCCTAAGTCTTTACTTACATTGACAATATCATATGCAAAGGATAGTTTAAACATCAAGTCCAGGTCAATCTCATTGTTCCTGAGAATGTCCTAAATAAAAAAGGGGGAAAAAACTGCCTACATTACACTTTCTGTCAAAAATAATATACTAATTTACTGATATTAGGCTATATGCAGGTTGAAGCATGAATTAAAACAGAATTACCTTTAAGCTGCCTTTTTTGCAGTACTGCATAACTATGCAGATATTAGGGGGTTCATTGCAAACTCCAAAAAACTGTACCAAGTTCTCATGTTTAAGCTCCCTCATCTGCAAAAATGTTAATCACCAAAAGTTAAGCTTTACTACTACTAAGCTACAAAGTCTTATGTTTAGAATTAATTCCATTTAATTAAATAGAATTAGTCTTTACCACATTGAACTCAGCAATAATAGATGGTCTCTTGATGTCACGTAGAAGTTGATTGTCCAAGTATTTGAGGCTCACATGGTTTCCCTTGGACATAATGACATTGAAACTGTTAGACAATGATACAGAATCTGTTGAAAATTTTTGCAGAAGGTAAAATGGTCATTAACCTGCGATGATAAAGTAGACCCTTTGACTGTTTGTACCTGGTACAAGCCGACTGTTGCATATATGGTCTCTTTGCCATTTTTGTCTTTTAGTCCAAAACTGTTAGAGGAAATCATGGTCTGAGAGCCACCACTTCCACTTTTACTAGGAGTTGTATGTAATGATAACGACTGCCCTCCCTGAAAACCAGTCATGTAAGTGATGTGACATATACAATGTTCTGCATATTTTATTTTGTGTGGACTTTGTATCCAACCTTAGGTTCTGTGAGAATAGTGATATCACTGTAGTCGATGAGCCACCAGTTGGAATCATCTAGTTTTGTCTGCAAACGGGTCTTCTGTAGGGTCAGGAGTGTAATCAGGATCACTGCTAGCACTCCAAACAGTGGCATGGCCACCAACAACGACACCAGATATATCTCTACATCAGCAAAGAACAGGTTACTATCAAATACAAAATCTTTTAAACATTTTTCAATCTTTGTTTGCATGCCAAGTAAATACTTTTGAATGCAAAACTGAAAACTTTTTTTTTTTAAGCATACCACTGTTTAGCCATTCACAGAGTTCATTGTCAAAGCCGCACTCTGGTTTATCGGTCGGTATTTTCCCTTCTGGCCAGATCACTGATGAAAACCTTGATGTTGTTCTATAAAAAAACAAATGATTATAAACAGCACCACAAAATGCCAGGAATATCAAAAAGCCAGAATGTTTTGTCTTACTTGATTATTTTTGTATGACTGTCAAAGGCTAGAATGGAGACAAATTTTACAGTGCCTTCATGTAGTTGCAAGTCATACAAAGAATAGTCTGTGTTCCTCTCTCCATTTTCATCGAAATGAACTAGACCTGAGGCTCCTGTAGAAAACATGTATGTTAGTCAAGATCAGGATTTTTTCGTATTGAATGAATTCAATTAGATTTAATATACAACACAAATATACCGTAAAACCTAATGCTGTTTTTGTCTCTGAGCTTCTTAAGAACATCTCGCCCATTATGAGGGTCTTTGCCATCTTTGAGAGCTTCCTTTAGTGCCATGGCATAGAGCAAGACAGCATCGTGTAGGTAGCTCGAATAAGGGCTTACCTTAAAAACAAATGGTACATTATGGTTACAATATGATCCAGCAAAATGACGACCCATAAAAGTGTGTTTGTGTTTTTATGTTGGGCTTCTCACTTCTCTGTCAGAAGAAAGATTGCTGTAAAAAGGGGCCCCTTTTAACCTCTCATGTACACGTTCAAAGAAGTCATAATAATCATAGCCTTCATAAGACTTCTCAGCAAGGACAAACACCATATCAAATGCCTTCAGGGCCCTTTGGCTGTTGTCACTCAAAGCAGTTTTCCACAGGTTATCCTAAAAAAAAGAAGGAAAAATTAGACAAGAATGGACAGAAGTGAAATTCCCATTAGAAGCTGAAGTGTCTTGGCTCTGACATTTAATGCATGGCTGGTGATGAAACATTTCTATACTCCATTCCCTATATGCATTGCTAAAATCAAACAACAATGAGAAAAACACTGTCTCTAAGCCAAGAATAACTTGAAAATCCATGCCTGATCGAATTCTTAGCACACTGATTTTTCAGTCTTAATAGCTTTAATATACTATAATATTATAACAACTATTATAAAATAACTAGGAATTTTGGTTTTATTTGGGGACTTGTGAACAACTTTGAAAAGGCAAAAAGACACTGTGTGCATGTTCCCTTTAACCCTTTAAACTCCCAGGGCCATTGTCAAGGACCAGATGTATGTTCCTATTATATCTTATAGGCATCTTGTACCTATCATTTTAATTTCAGTGTAATTACAAAGTACTTAATATTAATGCAGTGGAAGTTTGAAGGATTTTGGATGATGAACATTTAATGTACAGTTTTTCAGATGGTCACGCTCTTCAAAAAGTCAAAAGGTAAGTCTCTATTTCATCACTATAATAACTTGTGTGTAAATAGAGATTTACCAAATTTGACTCTGTCTCTTGCAGGTTACTCACCACATTGCCACTGACCTCAAATTGTTGTACCACAAGAAAAACATACTCTCCATTCATCAAGCTTTGTCTTTCAGCCTCCATCACCAGCCTAGTGGCATCTTCAGCGTTACATAACACTATGATCACTGCAAAGAAGAAAGGAGAATGGCCATGAAATGAAATGGTATTAATTTCAAGGTAGACAGTTGAACAGATATATAATAACTTCTACAAGGAGCAATAATATCAGACTTGGCATAAGCTGGTAAAAGACTTCCTTTCAAGTCACCGGGGTTATCACAGCTGTATTAAAATCTCTAACTCATTCACAGGACAGATAAATTGCGCCACTTACTAATGTGAAAATGGGCTCACCATAAGGGCACAAGGGCATTTATGTACTGTAATAATATGTTGTCATACAGGTCAGTGTTACTAAAGAGCAAATTACACTAAACTGGCTCAATCCCAGACATTAAGTACTCTTAATGATTTAGCTCTTACCTCTTGCAACTTTGGAGATATATTTCACATTCTTAGAAATCTGTTCCTGATCACTGAAATCAAACTTAATGCTGCCTGTCACTGTTGCTTTGCCTTGGAGTTTCTGTTCCACAGATGTCAAAAGTCCATCCACTTTGTCCCATGTATTAGAGTCTGCAACTCCTCCAATTATACCAACATTCTTCCACCCAAAGAACTCCAATACCTTGAGCAAAACCTCTCCCACTCTTTTAAGCGGAGGGACAATTTTAATGTAAGTGTCATACATAAGAGTATTATCCATTTTGGTGGTCTGCCCAACAAAGGCAAACATTGGGATGTTCCAAATGGATGCAAGAAGTCCTGTGACCTATAAACAGAACATGATATAATAAATTGTCTTTAATTTAACACTATTTAATGTGGTGTTGATCAATTTAAAACAATACACATAAGAATGAGAAACTTACCTCTGCCTCCTCAGGACAAGGTGGCCCAAAGAGGGCTGATATATTTTCTCTTTGAATTTGGTCAATGAACGCTCCAAGTGATATCTTTGCTTTACAATCGGTGTCCACATACACAAAATCAAGGGTATAATTTTCAACAAAGGATGGGTTTGAATTAATTTTATCTATGGCAATCTGCATGGCAGAGCCCAGTTTCGAAGAACTGAATGGAAAGGATAAATTGCGAGGAGCCTGGAATCCTACCAGCAGCCTGTTCTGGTTAGTGCGGCTGCAGATGATGGGGATGAAACATGTGGAGCACAATAAAAATATCCAGACCCTCCATCCTGCATGCTCAGTTTTTTTAGAGTTTGGTGTCCCTTCCATCTCCAAATCCCAACTAGATCCCTAAGACAAATACCAAGGGGGATTTAAAAGGCTGTGTGGATGACGTGGTGTCTTTCTCCTCCTAAGGGAAATTAATTATAATCAAGCTTCACTGTAGAGTCAGCATGATGATTTTTCAGAAGTGATGTTTCATAATTTGAAGCCCTGAAAAAATATATTTATAATAAATATCATTATTTATTCATTATTGTACTATTGCAACTTTCTTAACGATATATCCAAAATGCACTCTATATTCACACCTTACTTATGAAGGTAAATGAGAGAGCTAATAAATCTGCCAGAAATACAGCCATCTGCATGATTTGAACCTGCAGGCAACTGATTGCTGAAATGAAACCAAAATCTCTCAAAATGTATTTCATGTATGTCTGATCAACTTATCAATCTTTCAGGAGTAGAAATAATGCTTATTTTCAGAACCGTTTTTGGACGCTGCTTATCAAACTTTTTTGGATCCTTTCTCATCGGGAAATATCCTTTCTCATTGCCAAATTGACTCAATTCACAATGAGCAATTTCAATACAGATCTTATCCGTTTCAACTTTGACCATGTACAGACCTCTATAGACAACACTTCATCCTGTGGCAAAATCAAAAAGATGGGCCTTGACAATTTCCACTCTTTTTTTCACTTTTTATCAGTCATAGATTACAAACTGTTCAAAGTTGCTTGCACGTTATCTCCTCCTTTTGTCTTCATTATGTTCATATGTCAAAGTTCAGCTGAGCTGCTCGGTCCAAAAAAGGTGAGATAATGATGCAGAGAGAGAAAGTAGAGTGTGTGAAAGTGTGAGAAAGTTCATGCTGTACCACGCCTGACTGTAGCTGAAAGGTGATAATGATGCAGGTGCTCCTCTCTTGTTAGCAGCTGTTTCTGACTACATTGACTGCTTTTCTCAGTAAAGCTGTTCCCTGTGTGCTGAATCATTAAACACGGGGCTGTGAGCCACCTGTGCGACGCATCACACTTCTTTTGCATTATTTGATTGTAACTTCATATTAATATAATAAATGTATTATATTATCGGTCAAGTTAAATTATGTTGGGGAAAAAGTGAAGAGCATTTAACTGAAGGTGGTAACATTATAAGCATCACATCCAGTGAAGATGTGAAATACAGATATCAAATTATTCTTTAGATAATTGCAGTATGTCAGTGTTAATTTTATTCCTGAAATCTCAAATGTAAAATGTTGCTTAGAATGATTCAAATATCAGCTCGACCTCCAAAAAGACACAGACAGTTTGCTTCATGGAAATAAGTTATTTAATGATAATTGTTTTATTGAAACCCTAAACATCTGTGTTTATGTCCATTCAATTTTTTTTCTTTTATCAGTAGATAGATAGCAGCTAGGTTTCAAAGGTCACTTGTGTGATTTCAGCTATTTTATTGGACCTTTGCACATGCTTTCTTCAGTCTTCCTGTGTTTCTTGCTGCTTATGGAAGAAGCTCTTTCTGTAGGACTTAGTTTCTAGCACCATTACCTGAGCAACATCGCAGACTCTTGCAGGACATACAGGTACTGAAGATAGATATAGACATACATAGAGCTAGAAAAAACCTCCAGAATATTAACAAAATGAAAAATTCTGAATATTTTTCAGAGAATGGAGAAAATATGATTATATATTATGCATAATATTATAGTATAATATTATAATATATGTATTTTGGAGGATGGGTAATGATTACGGTGCCCTATTTGACCTGGAATTTTGCCATGCCATTCATAGCTGCTTATAAATAATTAGCAAATACTTGGCATGCTAAAATATTTGGAAATTACAAAATCTTTTCGGAACCTACTCTTGTTTAGGTCAGTGCTTTCCCAATCCTGCTGCTTGACCATTCATGCAGTATACATTTGAAGATTTTCATTGTTTTCCACTATTTTTGAGTTTACAGTAGGTTAGTACAGTACCTGGACAAAGTAATATTTATTGCTTTGGGAGATTCATTCAGCTTTTGGGCATGGTTCTGCTTAGGCTAACTGTGTACTGATAAAGAAACGTTATGCAATATTAAAATAGCTGTAGTTCATTGTTTTAGGTATTGTTCGTCATGTTTACCTGCATGTTCTTTATTGGAACTCCAAAAAATGAGTCTATCAGTAATTAGAATGGAGTTGCACAGTTAACAGTTCTTAGCTTAGTAATAATGTCCAGTACTGGCACATCTTTAATTAGGTCAGTATGCAACAGCCAGACTGCTTACAGGCATCAAGAAAAGGGCTCACTCCAGTTTCAGCCTCCCTGTTTTTTTTACTGGATCCAGTTTAAGGTTCTTTTATTTGTATTTTGTTTAACTTTCTAGTCTTTATATCATTTCACAATTCAAGTCACCATTTTTTAAATTTATTTGGCCCTGTCTCTTTTAGTTCTTTTGTCATATACATTTATTCTTTTATATGTACAGCTTGTTACCCAACATAACCCATTCAGCTTGTCATTTTACAGAGTAGTGTACAGTAAGTACAAAGGTAAGTTATAATTTTAAAGCTATAACTTACCCTTGTACTTACTGTACACTACTCTGTAAAATGACAAGCTGAATGGGTTACTTGGGGGTTCTAGGCCTTATCTTTTGTTTTGAGGGTAAATCTACAGTTGGGGTGTCCAATTCTGTTGGGAAAGGTTTCGTGTGGGTGCAGGTTTTCTTTTCAACCAAGCAGAAGCCACACCCATATTCTAAAGGTTAAAGATTACAATCCTGTGTGTTATCCTTTCTGTAGTACTGTAATCCTGTAGAAAACACAAACCATCCAAAGAAGACTTCAGGAACCCATTTTTACGAGTATCTTACTTAATTAATGTAAAAGGCTTATGGTTTAATCTCTTCGAGTCTTATCGTTAAGTTATTCAGATTAAAGCATGATATTTATTCATTACTAAAGAATTCTAATAACTAATCTGGTTTCAAATAAGTTTTTTAAAAAATATATTATGTGATTTGTTTCCTAAAACAGGTCTGAGAGAATGGAGTTCTTATTTGAGTTTCTATTCTCTCCATTGCCCACCTCGGCACTGGTGTTTTTGTTCGGGCTCGGTGCAGTCGCCCTGACTTATCTTAACACCAGGCCCAAGCCCCTGCGGCCGCCTGTCGATCTGAACAGACAGACTGTGGGAATTGCGGTGAGAACCTTCTACCTGCAGTATATAAAATAGTCAAACATTATACATATATGTAATGACATAGAAGAGAGATATTAACAATATTTAGTGTTAGTGGCAAACAGAATATAGATTCTAAAGACTATAACAACTTATTCAGCCATTTTATGCTGATAATATTGATTTGCAGGGTGGAGCCAGGAAGAGTGCAATTCTAAAAGATGATAACTTAATATCCTATTTATACAAAGATGCCAAAACTCTGTATGAGGTTTTCCAAAGAGGATTACATGCTTCAGGTGAAACAGCCACATACTAGTAATTAGCATAAATTAGAATCTAGAAGTTCTTATACAATGGCACTGAACAATCTCCAGTATCTGGACATCTGTCTCACCCCTTCTCTGTCTTACATATGTGTACAGGAAATGGGCCTTGTTTAGGACACAGAAAGCCTGGGAGGCCATACCAATGGCTAAAATACAAACAGGTACTCCTTTTGTGAATATGTGCTAGCTGAAATTCATCCTGAATAGAATGGGCTTAATGTGAGAAGGTATTTGCATTTCAGTGGTGGTTTTTGGTTTCACAGGTTTCAGATAGGGCTGAGTATTTGGGCTCTGCACTGCTCCACAGAGGACTGGAGCCCTCGCCAAACTCATTCATTGGCATCTTTGCTCAAAACCGGCCAGAGGTGATATTCCTACTGCAACAGCTTTAACCGAATGACAAACATCATTCGATAATGAAAAATGATTTTTAAATATATGATATTAGGATTTAAATCACTATCTCTTACTATGTATCTCCTATCTCTCTCTTATCGCTCTCTTAATAATCAGTATGTCTATCTTGCTATTTTATCTTTATGTATGACAACTTAGAGTATAGAATTTCAACAGTTTCTCCTGTACTAAGAGAAGTAGGAAAATCAAAACTCAGTTTAAGGTTATTTATACAGAATTCTCAGATACAACATTCTCTTACCCTATCACCTCTTATAACCCATATTGTTTGAGTAATATCTCATATTTTATTGTATTGTATTGACAAAATGAAATAGCTACGCTCTTATTTGTAATAAATAAATTGTTGTCCTTTGGCTTATATTAAACGTAAGATATCTGGGAAGTGTGTTGTAATGATAGTTTGTAATGATAGTAACTGTATATTACAGGTACAGTGTATAAATGCTGGATTTCATTTTTAAAGACAGATGGGTCCAGTTGATGATTTTGTAAGATGATCAATATCTTTTCTTTGTATGCAGTGGATTATCTCTGAATTGGCCTGCTATACATATTCCATGGTGGCAGTTCCTCTGTATGACACTCTGGGTCCTGAGGCACTTGTCTTCATCATTAACAGAGGTAATTAGACCTGCTTACCTTTCAGCTTTATTAGAGGTGTTCACTGGCATAGGTAACACCTAACTGGGTTCCCTTGAGCTTTAATGAAACCATCAGGCTGGAATTATTCAAGATGAAAGACTCGATCTTGGACATCCTGCTGTATGTTTTCTCCCAAGAAAAATTGCTACACAAAAAGGTTCGACAGATCTCTGAATTGCTTATCTCCTGTTAACAACAGAATAGTATTGCTATTTGGATAACAGTTTATGTCCATCTTCAAATTCATAGCAACCTTCTCCCATTACAACGCTTTTCTATTTACACTGGAAGGAGACCTTATATGGCATCATTTTTTGTGCTTTACAGCCAACATCTCTACAGTACTTTGTGACAAGCAGGAAAAAGTGGAGACTCTTCTTGCTAACTGTGAAAAAAGTCTTACCTCTGTGCTCAAAACTATCATTGTTATGGACCCATTTGATGCAGCTGTGACAGAACGAGCATCCAAGTGTGCAGTAGAAATCTTGAGTCTAAAGGATGTGGAGGTAATCTCCAAAAGCACATTTATTAAAGAGATGTTGCCACTATTTCTGTATTTTCATGTAATTTCTTTAATCTTAATTTTTTTTTTTTGCACTTTTTAGGCTCTGGGGAAAGATAATCTTCGAAAGCCAATTGTAAGTTGATTACTATGTCTTTCTAAGCAATATTTAATAAAAAATTTAAATAAGAGAAAAATATTGTTCACATAGAAATAAATATAAAATATGTTAAATTTCTATTTCCAGCCACCTAAGCCAGAAGACTTGAGTATTGTGTGCTTTACCAGTGGAACTACTGGTGTGTGCACATCTTCACCTATGCACATCATTATCACATGTCACAAACTATATAAAGGCCATTTGTTTTAATTAAAAATGTTGGTACTCAAACATTTTCGAATGCTTTTCCACACATTTCTTTCAGAAAATGCAAAATGTATATATACATACAGTACATATTACATCTATAGATGCAATACAGTTGTCTCTTGTTATCTTTTTTTCAGGTGATCCAAAAGGAGCCATGTTAACCCATGAAAATGTAGTATCGGATTCTGCTAGCTTTGTTAAAAGCTTTGAGGTATTATATGTCACTGTGATTACAAAAATGGGTCATTGCTGGTTTTTTTTATTAGTGGTATTAATCCATGAATGACTCTGTTTTAATAATAATAATAATTCATATTTACTCTAGAGTGCCTTCACTCCACTTTCCTCTGATGTGTTGATCTCCTTCCTGCCGCTGGCTCACATGTTTGAGAGAGTTGTGCAGGTATTTCTATTGTACATGTTTAATTAATTGCTATTTGACATTGGTTTTGGTATACATACTTCTAAATATTAGACTCATAGTTGCCAAACTAGTCACTATGCTGTGCCGGTGCTGAACTTTGTGTCATGGTTTGCATATCTGCTAGACAGTGCTGTATAGTGTGGGTGGAAGGGTAGGTTTCTTCCAAGGAGACATCAAACTACTTCCTGATGACATGAAAGCCCTGAAGCCCACAGTTTTCCCAGTCGTCCCACGTCTTCTCAATCGTGTATATGACAAGGTATTGCAAGACGTTTTTGTCCACCCTATCTTTCAAACATTAGTGAAATGTTCTTCACATGATGCCTGATGACATAGACATGAGATCTAATCTAGTAAACGACTCTGAAATGCTCTTTAGACTATACACAGACTTTTCATTGTTAACCTGATCTTCCCTTCATTCTTTCAGATTCAAAGTGGGGCCCAGACTCCATTCAAGAAATGGATCCTGAACTTTGCTGTTGAAAGGAAACATGCAGAGGTGAAGCGGGGCATCATCAGAAACAACAGCATATGGGACAAGCTCATCTTTCACAAAGTGCAGGTATTCCTATCAGGCATAAAAATACATCTGGCCACAGTGTTTCTTAGTGTTTCTCTGACAGCAATGATGGAACATTTCTAAGCAAAGGAAGCCTGGAGAAGAAAAGTATTGAAATTGTAACGAAAGCAGCCACTGATTTTGATCTGGAATGCTTGTATGTGTCTCTGGTCTCAGGAAACTCTTGGGGGATCTGTGCGGGTGATGGTGACAGGTGCTGCTCCTATTTCACCTGCTGTGCTCAGATTCCTCAGAGCAAGCCTCGGTTGCCAGGTGAAAAATCTTCTTCGGCTTTATCAATTCCTTACGGCTGTCAGCCAAAGAACTGTACACACCTGTGACCTAGTTAAAATCATATAAATATACTTACCTGTTTTTATGGATTATTTTAAATGGGAAGCCTACTATTCAGTAACTACCTTGAAACATTTATTAACTATTTACTATGCGAAATTATTAGGAGAGATTGTGTGTGGTTTTAAGAGACAGGAATATAAGATGATATACGTGTTAATTGATCTAGGAAGTTTAAGGGGATAAATAACATTTATAATGTCAACACTACAGTACCTTAGTTCAGTATTGGCCACTGTGGCTGTCACTGAAGGGGTAACATAGGACATCTGTGTATACTTTCTTATCACTGTGACCCTGAGCTGACCTGTCTCTCTGACCCGAATTTCAGATATTTGAGGCATATGGCCAAACCGAGTGCACAGCTGGCTGCACCATTTCGCTGCCTGGGGACTGGACAACTGGTATGTTTCCATAGTAAAGTCACCTTATTTAACAGAACAATATGCATGCTTGAGGCGATAGATAGATAGATAGATAGATAGATAGATAGATAGATAGATAGATAGATAGATAGATAAATAGATAGATAGATGGTTGTGAAAATGCACCATGTGTACCACTAAACATGCTTTTGTGTTTAGGACATGTTGGAGTACCTGTTCCGTGTAATATAGTTAAACTAGTAGATGTCGAGGAGATGAACTATTTCGCATCAAATAATGAAGGAGAGGTACTGTAGTATAAGCATCTTCTCTTCAACATGAAGGTTTATAATTGTTAATATAATTAGCTGTTATACTGTATACATAATTATTTATGTCTTAGGTTTGTATAAAAGGGAAGAATGTGTTCTGTGGATATTTAAATGATCCAGAGAAGACAGCTGAGGCCCTCGACCAGGATGGATGGCTACATACTGGAGACATTGGCAAATGGCTTCCGGTGGGATTCCTTTGTTAAGGCTGAATCATTCATTCCTTTTAGGAAAACAATATTAGACAGCTACAATATTAAGAAATACTTTATTTTTCAAAAATTATGAGCAGTCCTTCTGGATCAGCTGGGTTATTATGAGGTTACATAAAGTTTAGATTAGTTAATGCTCTTTATATTTGATTTTAGGACATAGTTCCTATTTGTCTTCTACTTTTCCTCCTCACCATATTTAAATGTCATTTATTCATGTTGTGGTTTGCAAAATCTACTAGAATGGAGTTTTGAAGATCATCGACAGAAAGAAGAATATTTTTAAACTGGCCCAAGGCGAGTACATTGCCCCCGAAAAGATCGAGAACGTGTACATTCGATGCGGTACAGTCGCTCAACTATTTGTTCATGGGGACAGTCTACAGGTGAGCAGCACCTCTTTGGTCCCACCTATGGAAATGATACGCTATGGAGTGAATGTTTTGAGAGTTTAACATATTGTACATGTCATTTCTCTTCTATTTTCAGTCCTGCTTAGTGGCCATTGTGGTGCCAGATGCTGAGACACTACCTGGCTTGGCTGAGAAGCTCGGAGTAAAGGGTTCGTTTAAGGAACTATGTAAAAACCAGGTCTGATACCATCTACATTATGTGTTTCAAACATGTACAGTATATCACTCTATATTCCTTACACGTACTGTCTGGGTCAGTGACTCAAAGATCCTTTTTGACAGTAGCACTAGTGCTAGGAAGCTTTCAAATGCTATTACAAAAATGAACAATTTTGAAGTAATGACATTTTGATTCCAAACCCAGGCTTTATTTTTGCATTTTGGTTTCATACTTGTTGATACATGCAGCTGTAATGCTATATTTAAATAACTATTACTATCTACAATCTAACAACGTTCCAGTTACTGAGGTTCATGTAAATCACACCCACATGATTGAGAAGAGATTGCTCAGCAGTATTTTATTTGCATTGACTTTTAACCTCTGTACAAACGACAGTTGTAAATTTCTTTCGGTGTCTCATTTCTGATGGTATACCAAAGAGATATGCAAGATTAAACTTTTGTTTCTTAATACATATGCAAAGCTATAAACAGAACTTACCTCCTATGTGTTGACTAATGTGCAGTTTTACTATCTTTTAGAAGACAAATTCAATTTGCAGGTCGAACATTATCACTAGTAATCTAGATGATTAATATAACACACTCCCTGATAACATGATTGTTTTATTCCTTTATAGCAAATTAAGAAGGCTATCCTCTCTGACCTTGTAAAACTGGGGCGTGACGCAGGGCTCAAATCCTTTGAACAAGTAAATTATATTTTTCAATTTGATAAAAGATGGTAGTGTAAACACACTTCTGTACATTCTTTTAAAGAGATCCCAAAATAATGTTATGTGAATATATACAAAGGAATTTTTGCTACTAACTGCTGATTTGTTCTATTACTCAGGTGAAAGACCTGCATCTCCACTCTGAGCAGTTCACTATAGAGAACGGCCTTCTTACTCCAACGCTTAAAGCTAAAAGAGGTGACCTCAGCAAGTTCTTCAAAAACGAGATTGAAAATCTTTACGCTAAGCTGCAGTGATGCACCAACAAAGGCCATATGGATCGCGTTTCTGTGACCTACTGACCAACTCAGAGTACCAAAAGAACACACACACCATTACGCTTGGCTGTGGATCACAAGGTTTATAGATATTTACTGTATTGGCTTTATAGAAGACTTGAGTCAGCTTGACTGTGTCCCTTATGCCTTGTTATATACCTGAATGTACATATTAATGGAATACTCTGTTTTCAACATCTGTATACACTGCAATTGTAGTATATGTGAGATTTCCAAGGACAATCATTTCATTATGTCTTCTTATACCTAGAATTAAACTGAAAGGAATTCATGCTCAGTTGGAATAGAAGCTTAAGGGCAGTTGTTGAATTTTGTCAATAACCGTGAAATGTGCACATATATAACACAAACACAAAAGTCTTTTCATATCTAAATAGCTATAGGGATAACTGAATAACATTGTTCGATAAGTAGCATATTTTTTTCAAAAATATGTACACTGGGGAAATACAGTAAAATGGTCTTGGTTAAACATAAATTCAATTTTAAATAAATATTTAAAATATTTAAAAAACTATTTAAAAGTTTTGTTTACAAATGTTTTAGACTTAAGAATTATTATATAATATAATTAAGTTATTAAAAATGCTTTCATACAGAAATTCACCGACTGCCCTTAAACTTTTATTACAAAGTGTGTTTTTATTCAAACATTTTTTTTGTTTGTTTTTTTAGTACAAGGAAATGTGTTAAAACACTTGTTTCACTACAGTTGCAGTACACAAAGATTTGGCTGGAAAATGCTGAATCCTTTCATTTAACGCTATGTACATTTGAAAATATTAAGCACTGAAAAGCAGAATTACTGAATAATTTATTTCCATTGTTCTTTTATATATATTATATAAAAAAAAACAAGATAACCTTATACAGAACAGAAATGTTTACTTTTCTATTGTGTGGTTTACATCAGTTTTACAAAAATAATCAAAAATAAAATAATAATAAAAAAAAATTTCTGTACAAAGAATACAGTGTATTTGCATGACTAAGACCTTGATACAGCTGGCGTAGGCATTGCATAAACGGCTTGGACATCAAAGAGAGATAGAGAGAAACAGAGAAAACAATTTATTCAAGTAAACATTTGCTCAGCTCCTAAGAAGGAATGCTTGCAAGCTCCAGGTTGCCACTTCAGGAACTATTCCCTCTGTGCCACGTCATTTATATTCTCTTTGGAAATGTTACAAAGTTACACACATTCATATGAAGAATCAGAATTTGCTGGTTTAAACAGTAAAACAGTTGATTTGCCACTGAAATTATTTAGAAATCAAACATTTCCGGATCGGTCGGAAACAGAAGTACAGAACGGGATTGAGATCAGACTTCAGTCTAAAAACATGAATCGTCTGTTTTTACAAAAATCTTAAAAGGATCTGTGTAGAACTCTACAACGGATGGTGTCCCCTTCTATGCAGAACACATTTAGAAAGCTAAACCATCTTATTAACCATGCACAGAACCCTTGACGATTGATTTTTGAAGTCAAACAGTAAGTCACACCCCACTTGTCTTATTTATCTTTCTTTTCTTCACAAGCTGGAGTGTTATTCGCTGAGTCATAGTGGCACTTTTCCACACAGCGTCGAGGAAACCACCCTCTGACACGGAGTCCAGCTGAAAAGAACGATAAAGAGAGAGAGAGAGAGAGAGAGAGAGAGAGAGAGAGAGAGAGGGAGAGAGGGAGAGAGGGAGAGACACACACATACACTTTTTAGAATGGTTACACATTTTTAAACACTTACAGTACATGAAATTTGATTATAACAAACATAGCCATTGTGACATTTCTGCACCTTTGGTCTGTTCCTCATCCAAAGCTTTGTCCCCATACATCCACCACCTGCATACATAAACATCAATTGTCATTAATTCACTCATTGTTAAGGAGAATAATTCGATTAACCGTGTTCGCATTAAGCTGTCAGACACTCACTTGGTTCCTCTTGTGGCGAAGATGGACTCCCCTTTATTGAGTTTGATCCTGGGTTCTTCGGTGCAGGGGGACCTAAAGAACGTGTTGATTCCCTTTCCTAGTGGACACCATGCTCCGTTGTAGTCCTCCACAACTCTGTACTGCACCTACAGAGAGCGAAAAATGCTTTTAGACGTTATATCAATGCTGCCATCTTGTGTCCAACAGACATCATGACAACTACTCACACTTCTCACGCGCTTGTCAGCTTTCTGCTTCAGCTGCTCAATCTGTAGAGAGAAAAGAAAAAAAAATCAACTTCTGTGAACTGTACAGAATAGGATGTTAGCAAAACTTATAGCGTGGACGTACAGTTAGCGTGTGCTGGTGGCATTTGTCATTTACGGGCCATTCAATGCCATCTCCCTCTGGGGTAGCAGACCAGGTGAACACCTGCTTAAAATTCTCCCAGCGACTTCCCAAGTCATACGGGAAGATAAACTCCTCTCCTGTTTGGTAGTATTGGATTCTGTCTTTGGCCTGAAGGGAACATTTGAGGCTTGTAAGTTGAAGAGGATTGCAAACGCATAAAAATTGTATTTACCAAACATGAACATCTAAAAGTAAAAGACGTGTGATCTTCCCAATTTGATTCTCCATAATTATATGAGCGGGCATCAGGAAAAATAATGTTACATCACAACACAAAAACATGTCAATCAGAAATACAAAATACAAAACAACAGCAACTGTAAATGTAGCAAAGACTCTTGGTTTTGACCTATAACTTCTATACAAGTGGTTTGTATAGGAAGATTATGTAACTGAATTGAGCCTGGCTACAATATGCTGATTAAAACATCAGACAAAAAGATTTTTTAAATAATTACATCCACCAAAGCTAATTAAATGACTACATTAAAGCAACAATTCGTGCCATCATGTAAATCTTCTAATGCTGCACCACAGACAGAGTTCAGTCCAACTGCATCACTGTTTCTTACTGCTCGTTCCTCTGAACAGAGATTTCCTGAGTGGTTCATCACTGTGCAACTTCCAGGCTTCTTTTGATTAAGGCTGACTATCATTGCAGATGACACTCGCTCTGCTCATTACGTGTTTGTGACACTGCATCCAGACAACCAGACTCAAGAACAGTTTTCATTTTCAAGCCATCAGACTACTAAACTGCCCAGTCCTTTATCTAGCACTGGCAAGATCTATAACTGCCACTCCTGGACAATTATCTTCTATTTCTATTCTATCTATTGTACCTGTATTTATTTTTCTGCCTACTCAATAGCAAGTCACTTTTACTCAGAAATTGTCCATTTATCAAATTACATTACAATTAAGGTTACACTGAGGGTTAAACCTAAAATTTATATCCTTCATTTCTGTAGAGCTGCTTTGTGACAACGTAGAATGATAAAATTGCTACGCAAATAAAACTGAATTGAATTACAGCATCATCTTTATCAATCATTTGTGTCAATGTGTGAACCTGAGACTCATCACAAGCATTTTAATACCCAGTGTACGCATTGTACAAATGATCTGTGCAAATAACCAAAAACTATTGAAATTCAAAATTAAGAAAGTATGTAAGTACATTTTTCTTTCTTAAAAGTACAAAGAGGCACTTTTTTCTAATTGAAAAATATGTCTGTTTAAAAAGACAGGAAGTTGGTACTACAGGGTGCAGCTCTGGATTTTTCCAACCTTGATGCTAACTGAGCACTTTAAAAGCATCAGTGTAATCTTAAAGAAATAAATAAATGTTCAGTGAAGTGAAGTCTTTGATAATTGTCGAATACATTAAATTTGTGGTATAATTTTTCTTCATTTCTTAAATCATTTGATCACATTAATATTGGATTCTCAGTCTGCAGATAGCAACAAGACACAACCGAAAAAAAGAAATATATGTATATATTTCTTTACAAATAATATTTCTTGTATTTTAAAGTGTGTTTAAAAGCATGCCGTTACGTTTAGAACGTACAGATATGTGGGATTAAAACAAGCATGCTGCACTTGGAAATGAAAGAGTAAAGCTGCTCACCTTCTCCTCAATCCATACTTCAATTGAGGTTTTGTTTCGCAGAATCACTTTCATCTGGAAGTAAAAAGTCTTTCTTTATCAAACTCTTGCGGTTGCATGCTTTGTCATTTCTTTAGATGATTTCTAAGTCAATTCAAGTATGTGAATAGTAAGCTGAAATTTTCAATTTTTTAGCAAATGTTCGGATTAACAAACCAGAGTACACAAATCATTTTCATCTTGTAAATGCTCTGTACAGGGTGTAGACTAACAGAAGGCTGATATGAGCAGATTTAACGATAGGTGTACCTGAATAAAAAACAGCATGCCGACGGCAATTGTAGTGCCTAGCGCCAGTCCCAGAGCAAAGAGATTGGCTGCAAAGGCTGATATGCTGAATGGGATTATGGGATGGTGGACAATTCGGGGAGCACTCATGTCTATCTTCACTGAGCTCCAACCGAAAGAGATCTACATCAGATGTAAACAATATTATATATACACAAATAGCTGTAACATTTGCTTGTGACACACTGTACATTGATAGATTTGGATCAATAACATTTACAGTTCAGTATCTGAGCAGGAGTGAAGGTTGCATTTATTGCTCCTTTAAGGGTTATAAATGAATCAATTTACTTAATTTGACAGAGCCTTATAAATAGGTGTATAAATAAATGGACCTACTGACCCTGTCATTTAACTGAGAGTACATTGTCATGATGAAAATGAATGCAGCGTGGATACAACCCAGCGGGGCGAGGAGCAGGAAAGTGGTGAAGTAGGCATGATTCAGATGTCCGCAGCAGTTGTTGATCCAGGGACAATGGTGATCCATCTTCATCACACACCTGAAAAAGGAGACAATGCAGCCAAGTTTAAAAAGCATTTCATTATTGTATGAAGTAAATCAGCTCACAAGGCAAGCACTAAAGTATCTGAGTATAGTTAGTTGTAAGAACACACTCAAATGCTACCTGTTACACTTTCTGCAGTGGTGAGATCTTGGGGCTTTATAACCTTCACACAATCTACAGAACTGTAAGTACATAGTTTCTCGCTGGTTTTCCTGTTCGAGAGAAGACACCACTTGATTAACAGGCAGTTACATTATATGGAGTTAATCAGATTAGAGAAGAAAACAAGAATTAGTGGTATCTTATAAAAAACATCCAAAACATTGCAAATCTCTCCGGTTATATTTTTGTATTTACCGGATTCCACTTTAAAGGAATATATCCTGGACCCACAAACATGGCATTGAAATAGTTGTAGAGAATGAGGACAGTCCAGTTGATGAGCATAATGAAGTTAATGCTGCCACTTGTAGTGTCCAAGGGCCAGTACCAGATAATAGAGTCCAGTATGGCCATAGAAGAGCACACAGCAATGACAGTAAGCGCGATGATCGGACCCCAGTGACACAACCTCCGAACTTCATGGAGGTTTTCAAATACAATAATAGCAGATATGATGTTCATTTTGTAAAGTATTTCTACAGCTTTAAAAGTCCCTTGAAACGGATAAACCGTTAGATATTTCGCCTCCCTCTAATAAAACGATTCGACCACGAGGAGGATAAATGATACGTTTTCTGTCTTCTCCGAAACATCCAGCAATCAGCTGCGTCATGGGTTACAGGAGCCGTCTGTGTGGTGGAGTCACTACCTCTCCTCTTGTATGGCATCCTTTCTCTCTAACCAGCCTGTTGCTTCATTCTAAAGCTGGAAGCAGGTCACCCATCTAGATAGAAGAGCATTAAAGAATAAATTCAAATGTTATGCAACAGTTGGCTATTTCATGACAGATGTAACACTGGTTGTGATGTTGATCCAAGACTCTGATTACTACACAGACTACAGGCTGGTGAGGTTTTTTTTTTTTTTCCTGTTTCTACTAACTAGTCTTAACTTGTCCTTTGGAGGTTACAAAAAAAAAAACCTGTAGTGACGCAAGACATAAGACATGTAGATCATTATTTTCAACTAAAACATAGATCCCTTAAGGTACACGTAGCAATAAAATAAAATAAAAAAATCCTAAACCGAAAAATCTAGAAAGTCATTTATTTTTTACTTCTAAGTATCTACCAGTATAGCAGGCAAGCTAACTAGCATCACTGCTATGACACGGGATCATTAAAAACGAAACATATCTGCAATTTAACGCCAAGCTTGATGTTATAATACGCATCAGATTTACAGCGAATGTATGGAAATGATTTCCTCTTTTTTGCAGAACCAGACGGCTATCAGTCACAACAAGCGTTTACCTTCAGCCACAGCGGTTAGCACTCACTTCCTCCAGTCTGAGCGGTGCACCTTTAATGTCTTCCGTGTAGAAACAAAACCTGAAACGTTCCACACAAGACAAAACATATCATTACAACCGATACTTGATTTTAATCCATTAAAAAAAACAAAACAAAAAAAACGTGAAATGTTTGTGATAAAATCGAACTACATAGTTCTTTGTCTTTTCCCTTCCATCAGTACCAATGAAACGAGCGGTAGCGTGATTTCGCCGGAACACAATTTCTGTGACACGTCCTGGAAGTGATATCAACGTCAATAACAACATTTGATACAACCAGGGTAATAGATAGTATCTCGACAGCCGTCTTAGAGCGTTTAAATCCCCAATTCACAACAATGTCTTCGGATTTTGAAGCCTACGAACAGGAGTTTGGTACTCTCACCGCAGATATAACCAACAAAATTGGAAGAGTACCTAAACTTGGTGGAGGTAAGTGTGCTGTCTCTGAAAAAGATCGAGCTAGTCAGCTTCTTGTAATGCTAGCGATCCGGAAACAGCCGGTATGCGGTTGCTACGGAGTTGCTAGGTAGTGAGTTAAGTGCTAGTTCTTGCTATAACGCAGATTACAATGAAAACTATAAGAAACTGAAGCTTGTGTAGTTGCAAATAAACCTACACAATCTTTCTTTCTTTCTTTCTTTCTTTTAGAAACCTAGCTAGTTATGAAGTGGCTGAGGGAATATGGATTAATCGAATATTATTGACATACAGCACCAAAGCCAATTCTATTGTTTTTGTTAAACGCTGAAGGCTTTAAGGTTTTAATATCAAAAGCTGAATACGAAGTGATGGATCGGTATTTAATGTCTGATATGTAGATGGCAACTAGGTGTGAATATAACATGAATATGATGTATCACATGACACGTTTAAAGGCAGACGACCCAAAAATATTGGAGCAGATAATCTCAACGTATATAAAAGTTCATAACGCTTAAAATGTGGTTGCATAACACTTGCTGCATTAAGCTGGCAACTTATTAAACTGTTGCACTCTTTTTGTGATGCATTCCCAGGCTTGTATCACAGCCTATTTCATTTGTTGTGTGTTTTAAGGGGGTAAATTTCTCCTCAATCATGTTAAGGTCTGGTAAATGACTTGGCCAGTCTAAAACCTTCCACTTTAGTAGTTTGTTTTTGGTCATTGTCTTGCTGTATGATGAAGTTCCTCCCAATTAGTTTTCAATGTATTTCTCTGTATATTGCCAAACAGTATGTCTTGTAGACTTCTGAATTCATGCTGCCGCCACCATCATGAATAGCAATAAAGATTAGTGAACCTGTTCCAGTGTTACAGCTGCAGATACGAGATCACGAGTAATGTAAGGAAAAAGGCAATATAGTGACAGAAAAGTAAAAAATAAGCTAAAAACTATCAATGGTATGTGGATAGAATATAGATTCTGTGAAAAAATGCACACACTGACCTGGTTAGTGTGCAAAAATGTTGCCATGCCACATTGTAGTGAGGAAAGTGCAGACAAGTCAACAGGGCTTCTCAAGTGGAAAAGAACAGGTACAGGCTTGAATATTCTGAATGAATAATCATGCAAAAAAAAACTCATATTAACCTTGAACCCTTTAACCCTGATTGAAACCTTATATTTAAAAATTATGCAATAAAACATCTTATTTTTTTGTCATTTCTGCTGCAATCTTCATTTGGGGCTGTGTGGAACAATCACAGTACAAATATCATTAAGTAGCATTATCATTACACTGAACTTTCTCTTTTTCTCTATACCAGTTAAGATTCAGTTGGTGGTGCACTGAGACTGTTTTTTTTTTTTTTTTTTTTTTTGATTAAACAAAGGTGTACAATGGGGAAAAATGGTTCTGACAGATTGATGAATAGAACAGAACGTGGCATAGAAGCCTTTATTATCACCACATATACATTACAGCACAGTGGAATTCGTTTCTTCACATACCCCAACTGAGGAGTTTGGGGTCAGAGTGCAGGGGCAGCTATGATACAGCACCCCTGGAGCAGGGACGGTTGAGGGCCTTGCTCAAGGGCCCAGCAGTGGCAGCTTGCCTGTGCTGGGCCTTGAACCCCAATCCTCTGATCAACAACCCAGAGCCTTAACCAGTTGAGCCACCACTGCCCTGAATAAAAGAGTGATTATGATTTTGGCATCAGTACTCACTTTTAGTCCAGTTCTGTTTTTCTGTATTTGGAATTAGTATTTGTTTCTGTAGTAATATATGTAGATGAGTAGCTGGGAGAATATATGATGGTTTTAAATGGAGCCTAACAGAACACCAATGCAGCTTTGCTGATCATTCATCCATCCATCCATCTATCCTTCCTTCCTTCCATTCTTCCTCGTTCCCTCAGTAGCCCCTTTATCCTGGTCAGGGTCATGGTAGATCAGAAGTGTATGCTAGGAACATGGCAGGAATACACTCTGAACAGAACAACACACGCATTCTCACGCTCCATTATACCTGTAGTCCATCTACCTACTGTTATGTTTTGGGAAGTTGGAGGAAACCTATGTGGACATAAGGAGAGCATGCACAGAGCTGGTAGCCCTGGAGCTGTGAAGGGCTGACACTACTAACTGTGGCAATGTGCCACCTGCTGCTGATCATAGTTGTGCCTAATAACATTGTTTTCTACAGTAATTTTGCAGTAATGACAAATAATTAGGTAGCATCAAATGCATACTCGTTACATTTAATCATATTTTATTGGCAGCTTCTAAGGTGAGGGAGAATTAAGGAGTCAGAATCCACCCAAACTGCAGGAGTGCATGACACTTATGTTTTGCTCATTATATATTAATAGCAGTGCGAGAATATTTTGTAGATTTAAATTAAATCACAAGCTGAAAAAAACTTTAATCATTTGTCTTATCTTAATACATATTTTATCCACTTTATACATTTCTATATTTTAGGATATGTAGAGCTACGGGAAGCAGTTAAAGGTAAACACTGTGAGAACTAACTCTTTCTGTGTTGTTTAATGTGTGAAAAGGTTAAATATATTTCTGACCAAATCCCTGAAGTGTACTGAATGTAATAATTCACTAGTGTAAATGATTCATTTCTCCCAGTGCTAAAATGATTAGCTGCTAACCTTCTGTCCAGGGTTGTCAATGTAGTTTATTGTAAAGCAGCCAATTACAAATGTGTACATGTGCAGACATGATGTTGGGTGTTTTAAGCCATCAGCCATTAACTAGCTGAGGGTTTAAAAAAACCCAAAGCAGCTTAGTGACTAAGCTATGGTGCCTAGTAGAAACTACAGTGTCTACTTTATACACAGATATGACACAGAAACGACAACTTACTATCTAAGAATAAACATTGTGTTTACTGACTATATGTTTCTAACATTCCTGCACAAAAAATACCCTCATCCAACAGCAATGCCTTATTAAGCAGCGTTAATATGTTGCACACCTAAAGAAATGTAATTATTAATCTGAATTGTGAAAGTCTGTCATTGCCTTTGGTACATCATGTCTAAGCGGAACGCAGCACTGACACGCTAATGTTTCTGTAGTGCATGAGGGCAAATCTGCACGTGACTTGTTTGACACGGATGATAGAACACAGGGCCACTTTGGCTTCAAATTCACTGGACCTCATTCCCACAAGAAAGCTGTGGATTATTTGGAACAGTAGGAGGAAAATAGGCACCCATTGTTGTGCTTGTGTGATAATTGGGAAATGTTTCCTTTAGTTTTCCTTTTTGCTTCCCAAAATTCCTTTTTTTATTTGCACATTTTGTGTTTCTTTTTACTTTAAGCATTTCATATTGGTCATATCTGACCAGTTCATTGATTTGATTAAAGTTTTTATTGTCATACCAGTTGTTGGGAGTTAAGCTGTAAACTTGTGGGGACGATGAAAGCAGCATTATGAATCATGACTAATTGGTGTGCATTCAAGCCTCATTCTGCTCTAATTGCCCCAAACCCCAGCTGCTAAATCGGAGTTCCAAAGCCACTGATGACAGGAAAGAACACAAAGGCTTGTCTCATATTTGCCAAAAAACATCTTGAATATCTCCAAGACTTTTGGGCTAATATTCTGTATACTTAATATTCTGTGAGTCAAAAGTTTAACTGCTTGGAAGGTGTGTGTCCCGTTACATCTTACACAGTATTTCAGAAAAAGAACATCATACTAACAGTAAATCATAATGGTAGCAGTGTGATAGTCTATGGCTGCTTTGCAGCTTTAGGACCTGGACAATTTGCTGTAATTGATGGAACCATGATGAATTCGGCACTCTACCAGAAAATCCTGTAGGAGAATGTCTGGCCATCAGTTCATGACCTCAAGCTCAAGTGCACTTGGCTTATGCAGCAGGACAATGATCTGAAACACACCAGCAAGTCCACCTATGAAAACCCCAACAAAATTAGGTTTTGGAGTCACCTAATCAAAGCCTGAACTAAAATCTGATTGAGATGCTGTGACATGACCTTAAACAGTCCGTTCATGCTCGAAAACCCTCCAATGTGGCTGAATTTAAACAATCCTGCAAAGAAGAGTGCTTGATTGCAGTTGTTGTAACCAAGGGAGGCACAACCAGTTATTAAAGTTATTGTCACATAGGGCAGGAAGTTTGGACACATGAAATTAAAACTGTTTCATCAAAATTTCATCAGTTTATATTGAAGTTCTGTAGATTTTTTTTTTGTATTGATGTTTTTAGAATTTGTAGTACTGTTACAAGTAGATAATTACAAATAGATAATATAGTTAATGAGTAGGGCTATCTAAAAAAAAAAACAACAAAAATACTGACTGATTTCTCATTGTCACAAGAATCTCGAGTAAATCGTTTGGCTGCGCACTACTTGTTTGCTTGTATAATTTTTCCTGCTTTTTGAACAGAAAGAGAATGTGCATTGTGTTGTGCTGTTCTATTGTCACATTGTGTTAAGGTTTGGCAAAGCCAGGATACTTGTTGTCAGTGCAGCCCACCACCAGCTGCTAAATGTGTTTAAATCCGTGAATATGAACAAAGACATTAGCTGTGTTTGCTCATCTTTTTTGCTGAAAAGTTTAGTTCTTCAATTACATTATCTTTTGTGTTTGTGGATAAAGACCCCCACCCTCATCATATGTTTGTTGGCGAACCTCTGTATGATCTAAAGCCAGCATCAACAAAATTGTTGTTGTTATACAATGTCACATATGCAGACCCTGATAAAGCACACTGGACTGATTAAATGTCCTTGGCTACCTTGCTTCATTCATTCAAATAGATGTTCTTCTGTGTAGATATTGTTGTGTGCACAAAACCTGAGCTTTAAATAAGAACTCAAGGAGAATGTGCACTCTCGTTTCATTAAACTTAAATGAGCCTTTCTTATTTAAAAAGTAACCCAAGAAGAACAATGTCTGCCAATCAAATGCCATGAAGAATATTGAGCGGAGACTTAAAGACGCACCTCAGTAAGAAAAGTTTAACTACGTGTGGTCTGATGGTCAGTGTGTGGATCTCCTGAGCTGTTGCTAGTGTCCAGTACATATCCAGTAGGGACATGCATATTTCAGATTGCCCTACACTGCTTCTGTATAGAACAGCCTTTGTCTGCTCACCTTACAAAGATTTGCCCCAGGCTGTTTACTGTGTGGGCTCTGAGGTTATATCTAGGTTTGAAAAATGGATAGATGTCCAACAAAAGCTGTGTGTACTGTTGTTTTGACTGTATTGACAGACATGTGCTTTTATACTGGTTAATGGATTTTTTTGGCTGCATTTTTTTCTAGTTCTGTTTTTTCTTCACATTTTATTATTGGATTTTTTTTATGGTTGGATTTATTTATTTATTTATTTATTTATTTATAATACACTTTTGTTAATCTTACAAGCTCTCTGAGTTGTTCACATTTTATTATGGTTATTACAAGAACATATAAGGAAAAATAATGCTTTAATTTGTGTCTCACTGTCAAATTTACTGCCATTTTGTAGTTTTCACGTGTATCCTGATACTGATTTTACCGGATGGCTCTTGAGTAGTGTTTGCTGGAGTCGATAGCTTCCTGTGTGTGTTCGCACGATGCTTCTCTACAGACCAACAAAGATGTTTACATGTGGAGAAACAGCAGACATCAAATACAGATCTTTCTATGACACGAATGTGTAAATACGTCTTCAAATGCAGGCTTGTTTTTTCCTGTTGATGTGCAGGAGTAGGGCTCTTGTCATAAAGCGCTGCTTTCCCATCAACTGATCAATATGTTTTCTGCTTCTTCCTTTTCAGAGGACAAGACGCAGCTGGTTCTAAATGTCGACAAACAGCTTGAGGAAGTCAGAGAGTTGGTAGGTCTTTGATCAGTAATTTCCACTTTCCACATTTTCTCAGTAATGAATATTAGTGGGGGGGGAAGAAAAATTCCCTGCATAAACAACATCTGTAATGTCAGCAATGACATTAGACACTCTTCATGTGTCTGAAGGCTTCTGTGTGCTAGCAGTGTGATCACATCCCCATAATACAGATTTTACTGACACCACATGACACATTTCATGCCATTACCGGAGAAAGGTGTCATGTGCGATGCTAAAAATAAGAGCATGTGCTGCATGTAAATTGCTTTTGTCCTTGTTCCGACATGTAATTGTTGATTGGGCGCTGTAAATCTGCCGGGCTGTTTGTTTGCATGAGTATTTTTGTGTACGTGTGTGTGTGTTGAGTGCGGTACACATGGACACATGCAGTAACTGTCAGTGAAGAACCACAGCACTTTAACTAGATCTGCAGAGAGACTCGCTTCTCTACCTCTTTGATGACTTTCCCAAGCAGTCAGAAATAATAAGCTGATAAACATTCTATCTTTCTGAAAGATTTGGCAGTAAATGTCTTCCAAGAAATTTGTTAGTCTTTTTGCATGACAGTAAACGTATTGTTTTAGTATGTCAGGAAGCTGTGGGAGGTTTATCAGTGTAAATGACAAACCAGAAGGAATAAAGAGATTTTAAAATCCTCTTTTCACATCCGTAGAAACTTTGTGTAGAACTTGGTGTAAAACTGCTACACATCTAATCATAGGTTCCACAGGCCTGTACTTCGTCAAAGCATTTTTTTCTTTTGTGGTCTTCTGCTCCCAAAGTTGTCTTTGTTTTCTTTTCTTTTTTTTTGTTTCGTTTGCTTTAATAGGATTGTATGTTATTTTCCCCCTTCCTGTGTGACAATATGTAACTGCTTCACTAATTAAGAAAATCTAAATTGATTTGCATAGTTGGAGCAGATGGACCTGGAGGTGCGTGAGATCCCAGTCCAGAGCAGAGCCATGTACAACAACCGCCTGAAGAGCTACAAACAGGAGGTGGAGAAGCTGGAGAAGGACTTTGTGAGTACAGCACACCCAACTCTGGCTCCTACACTACATACAGCACATAAAGCTTTGTTTACGACATTGTTTACGCAACCATGCACACAAACAAAGCCAAAAAATGTATCCCCTCTTCAAAACACAATTCTTTGAAGGTCAGTGGTGTCTTCCGAGGCTAATTCTGAGTGTTTTGTGTTGTGTTGGGTCTGAGGAGTGTGAGCCTGTGCTTCTCCTCCATGTCCTTGTTTAGTTATTCATAAATTGTACCTGCCGTCCAAAACCCACCCTACACACATCAAACCTTAATGAAGGCCTTGCCCTCAGAAACTGTTTTTTGTCTTGCTTCACTCTTATTTGCTGGTTATTGTGTTCAGATAATTCTTAAGACAATACGAATACTTTTTTGCATTTACCTTTAATGGATTTGAATTGCTTTCATCATACCATTGTGCCATCTGTGAGAATGTGAGGAACGAATCTGTCTGAAATCTGAACTCACAATAAGTCTCAGCACAAACCACGTCCCATTCCTTTCTTTTCTTGTTCTTCTTCATCTAAATCCTGTGTTCAAACCCTACACGTGGATCTAATTAGAAGTATGCTCAATATCATTTCCAGATGGTAGCAGCATCAAGAAATATTACAAAAAGGCATGAAATAAATGAGAACATTTAAGAAAATGAACTCTTTCCAATGATCTGATGCTATGCCTCTGAGTCTGATGGCTTAGATCAGAGTGAGATCTTTCTATTTTTCCCCCTCAGAGAGGCCTCACACTCCTCACCATGGGCATTTAATTGGCTGAGGATTAATCTTTAACTTCTCTTGTTTGACGGATGCTGCGGTTAATTATCATGCAATTAACACTTGCTGTGCAGGGCTTTCACGTTACATTCAGCCCTCATCTGATCCTTTTAACCCTCTTCAAGCTAAACTTGTGACTTACTGTTTTCCTTTTACATGTTCAGATGCTTCCTTTGTAGGATGGCAGTTCTCAGTTTTCTGGTGTAGCTGAGTTTTTTTTTTTCTTGGTGATTGGTTTAAATCCCAGGTCATATCCTGCTTAAACACAAAGTTTATGTATGTCAGTTTGTTCAATATACATTTCCAACCAACTGCTTTTAAAGCAGGTCTGATGTTGAATGAGATTTTCTTCATTCTGTGTGTATTTGAAAGACAGCTCTCCCTGAAGCTTCTGTTGATAGTAAGCCCTAGCAAATGTCCCAAAGCTGAGAGATTCAGCAGGGTGCTCAGAAGTGCCAAATGCTTTAGCGTGTATGGCTTATCCTCTCTGCCATGCCATGCGAAGAGCACACGCACACACTTCTAAGAGGTGTCATGAAAAAGGCCATCGCTTATTTTATTTTAAAAAGGAGCCTTTGTTGTGCTTCCAAGGGAAATCAAGGCCCTGTCCTGGCCTTCCACTCATCTGGTCTTCCTGGAGCTTCTCTCGTTTTACCCCTTTCTCACATCCAGTCATTCACCCGTGTTTGAAGTCCTCCTGCCATTGCCACTTGCAACACTCAGCCTCCTGTTCAGTAGCAGACGGAGACTGGTTGACCCAGCAACTCTGCCACACTTCTAGGGGAAAAAAGAGAGTAACATATCAGAAGGACTTGCCAAAGGCGGGCGTGTTGATGATGGCTTTATTTTGATAAACGGACAGTGGGTCTGAAAGCCAGACCCTTTGGAGGCCATACATTGGCAGAGAAAAGAGTGTGTTGAGAGGGGAAATGAGGCAGGATAAGTTGATTTGTCTGTGATTGCTCATGCTAAAAGTCATTGGGTTTTGGGGACCAGAATGACATGACTCTTAGTCATGCCTTTGATCTGACAGGAGAACACCATAATGGAGGCATAATTAAATGAAGCCAGTTGCATATATAGACTGCAAATCTTCTCTTATACAAGCTCTCTTATATGGCCATAATATCATCTGCTTTTGATGATGTCCATCTAGTGTTTTTACTTAACTGTTTTTACTTATATGCTTATAAGTGTTGGCATATTGAGGACACCCAACGTTTTGCTTTAGAATAAAACATTCTGACCCGTATCATTAATAATCCTAAATATATTTTTGAGCTTTGATAGAAAATTAGAGCCTTGTACTTTGGCTTATTTTGTTTTCCTACATGATAGTAAAATGTGACAACTTGTCACATGGGATTCATATAAACAGCTCTATGAGTCACCACTTTCCACTCTCTGGCTCTCTGGCTTCAGTATTTTTCTCTGTCCTGACCAGAAGATGGCGACGTTGAACCATTGTATTCAATCGCTTACCGCCATAAACTGCTTCTGAGCTGCAGAGGTTTAAAGGCATTTGTGGATCAGAAGATCCTCTTCTTGATACAGCTAGACCCAGTGATACTCAGGAGTAGCTCTCCATATTGTTTAGATTGAGAAGAAATTAGAATCAAGAAACAGCACACACATTCTGATTAGCAAAATGACTGTTCAGCCAGAAGTATAAAAAAATAAATAAATAAATAAAAATCCCTTAAAACTCTTAAACGTTGCCTCCACTGTTACTCTGTACAAACACTTTCCACCCTCACTGGTACTCTTTCTTAGATTTTTGAAAGATTTCAGTACTGCACTGAAGTGAATAAAACTAACTGGAATCGAGTTTCCATACAGTATTCCTGTACATAGTCATTATTTATGTATGTGCACAAACTCTATATGAAAAGTCTCTATCGTTTCTAAAATTCCAAATCGGAAACATGACTTTTTTTAGCTGTAGTTTAGCAATGCCGCTCCACTTATAACACCATATTACATGATCGTACTGATGTACATGGTTGCATCAATAACATTACATAACATATATTCTTTATTTAGTATGAACACCAGTTCCAGAGATGTCCTGAAATACACAAGCAGATTTTATAATAGACATCTCAGAGGTACAATCGATGTGGCAGATTATATAAGTGCTCATGAGCTATCAGTATTTCAGTCTACAATATGCAGAGATCTGTGATGTGTAGAAGTTAAACACAAAGCTATAGACTGTCACCTTACAGTTTGTGATGAGACGTTGAATTTATTACGATTGATTTTTAAAAATCATTTGTCTCTTCTTTGAATAGTTAGAATAATAAATTAGAATATTAATTTAGTATCTATTTATTCAATTCAAATATCTTTTTTCTTTGCTGTAATTTTGCTGAATATTTTGCTAAATATTTAGTTACTTGGCAAAACCGCTGTTTTATGTAAAAATATATGTTTGTTTTATTGGTAAGTGAAATATCTAGGCTTGATGCAAAAAAAAGTGTTTTTGTATTATACTTGTGTATGAGGAAATAAAATGTGATTATTAATACTAAATGCATTTGTTAATACTTTAAGTAATAAAGTTGACGAGCACGACAAGTCTAATTAATTCCAGAAACGGTTTAAAAAACGACAGATTGGGTCTTTGTCATTTTCTCTGAGGATCTAGCGCAGCGATGGAGGGAATCGAGGGAAATGTGTCGAGGTGTGATTTGGTGGCTTTGCGAAATCTGCTCCGTGGCGCATGTGGTAATCGCAGTGATAGGAAGTTGATGAGGTGAAGTCCTGTGTCACTGAGAGAGGAAAATCAGGCCTTCTTGGCTAGAAATGAGGAGATGATGCACTTAATAGAAATGGGCTGCTATCACTGAGCCAGTAAACTAACAACCTCTCAAAACACTGCCGCTTTCTATGCGTTGATGTTGCATCATTTAGAAATCAATATCATCTTGATAAAATGTGTAACTTTATATATATATATATATATATAGACTCTATATAGATTAATGGGTTAAGCTGCATTGTTTGACCACTATAGCACTTGTCCTCATTATGTCAGTGTAGCCTTATTTATCTGCTGGACACACAGGACAATTCGTCATTTCGAGCAGGAGATAAAGCAGACCTGTCTGCCCTCCTGCTCTCTTCTCAGCACTAGCATAAAGTCATGAAGTGATGGTTTATTTTGCCAGCTGTCTTAACAATGGAAAATCATGAAGTATTTATACAATAAATTAGGGTATCATTTGTTATTTTTGTTTCCTATTTTAAAAAGCACACCCTGGAGTGAGACCCAGGAAATGTACAAATTCCAGTCTATTTTGACGTGTGTTTATTTATTTATTTATTTATTTATTTATTTATTTATTTATTTATTTATTCTTCTTCCCCCTCACTATTTACTTACAGAATAGGCAAAGTGTTTTGAAATGCTTTAAAGTTTCCCACTTGAAGTTCATTTACTTTTCTCTGACTCTGACTTAAGTGCTCCTAATGATCTCAGTGTAAAAATGTGAGCATGTTACTGGGAATATTTTAGCTTGAAGTCTGCTGGTTTAAAGGCTGAGGCCATCTTGATCAAATTTGACAGGAAGACCAGCTAGCATGATTTGTTTCTTTATCAGTGTAGACTTCTGTTCTGCTTCCTGTTGCATTGTGGTGACTTTATGTAGTTTCTGATTCTCCTCTGTGGTTTCTTTTGTTATTCGTCTTCAGTACGGATGAAATATTTTTAGCTCTATAGTAAAACTCTGGACCTTTGCGAGTACATTTGCTTTTTTTTCCATTGCAGTTATACACATCATCGTGGTTGTTTCTGACCTCTCTAAATAAAACGAAAAACTTTTAATACCATTATAAATTGGATAGCATTTAAGAGCCGTTTGAAGTTAACACTGTGTGCTTGTATTTGTTTGAAGAAGCAGCTAAAATCAATTTTGGAAACAGTTTGTAAGAGAGCGATGAACGCATGCTGTCCCTTCTTAATAAGTTCCTCATATGGCCTGGAAAAAACACCCTTAGGGTGCAACTCTTTTAAATTTGCATACATTTGTTCTTCACCTTCACAAGACTTATTTTAAAGTGTGGATGAAGTTAAGTCCAGTGGGGTTATGTGTATAATGCTCCTGTGTGAGGCAAATCTCATTTGAATTTTGCATGCATAATGAAGTAAAAAAAAAAAAAACTATATAGAAATGTATAGCATTAACAATGTAGCTAAGCTCCTATGCCTGTTTGCTATTCTCATGCTAATTGCCTCACCATTTAGCTCAGACACAGGCTGTGCTATAGAAAGTCTTCATAATCTGGTTTTATGTCGGATCAATACACGTGTAAACGCTGACATTTTAACACAGTAATAAACTCCGATATATTTGTGACTAGCAGAGTACACACACAGCTAGCTCTTAGAATAGACAACAGTGTAAGGTCAGCAGATAAACCAGCACTAAAGCTATACGGAAGAGTTAAAAGTGTGTTTCCAAAAGAGAGATGGAGAGAAAGAGAAATGTTGAGGAAAGCATGGGGGGAGGCATAGAGGGGAAAAAAGTTCTCTCTTTTTTCCCCTTTTTTTCTGGAAGGTTCAGTGAACCATATGTAGGTAGCCACAGGCTAATGGGCGATTGGTTCCTTGCTCGCCAGGTATCCTGTGCCTCAGAAATCCCTCTTCCATTTCCTCTAATCTCACCTTTTCTCTGGTGCTGACCCGGGGAGGCACATTTTAATCCCCACTGCACGCCAGAGGAGAATGCTGGGATGAGAGTGGGTCCAGCCCTGCCTGCTCTGCCAGGCTCCCTTCCCATCGGCTCTTCATTATTGATTTCTGCAGCTCTGACGAGCCAGGGTCGACTCTGCTAGCACCCGCGCCAGCCTCTTTCCCAGACTGCCATTAAAGTGCACAAGAGAACGGCAAAGAGAGAAACACGAAGACGGAAAAAACAACCTTTGATTTTTCATTAGAAATGCTTCCCTATTTTAATATTGAGTTTAATCGGCTCTTGTGCCTTAAAGAAATAACCGTTCACAGCGACTCCCCGGCCTTCAAAAAGTATATGCTGCTTCCTCAATCAAAGACCGTGGAGCTATTCTTTTGTTGGGATTTCACTTGCAGTGGTTTTTATGTCTGTTTCTCTCGCCCACTGATGATGTGAGTTGTTTGGCTTATTGACTGCTCTTGATTTACATTTAATTTAAAAAAAAAAAAAAAACTCCACCTGGCAGAAAAATCAAAACTATTTACAGCTGCTACCAAATAGTAGTATAAAGAACATTAGATACATACCACTGATAAAATAGTTGCTTTTCAAATATTTATGTAGAGATGAGCTAAATAACTGTACAGGTTTAATATACATATATGTTACATGAATAAGTCATTATGCCTTTAAACTATATAGGTAGTGCCACATACGTGTAGATAATAGTCTGGCAGAAAATGCACATAATAATTAGTTGCTTGTCTTTTATTTATTTTATTTCCTGCATTTACATTTACAGTCAGTATGGTGTGTTAATTTGCTATCTACCACATGCGTTCTTTTGGGATCATGGTAACGGATTTTTCTCCAGACCTCTGTGGTTGTGAAATGTAATACTTTGTGCATAAAAGCCACAAACCACCAGCCTGTGTGCTAATGAGAGGCTCCATGCTGCGATGTGGCGCTTGATTCACTGCATTTCTTGCATTTATTTATTTATTTATTTATTTATTTATTTTATTAAGTGACTAACACAATTATCATGTCCACACACACAGCCATTCGGTCATTTATCTTGTACAGTATGTACACATCTCTCTGATTGATTGTAGATAGGATGAATTAAATCCTTGAAATAAACTAAACAATAAAAAAAACACATTAATTTTCATTTTCTCATGCCTTTTTATGTATTTGAAAATATCTGTATATGTAAAGAGTTTCAGGCAATATTAACATCAAGAATCAGAATGAATTAAAAAGTCTGATGTCTGTCACTAGAATTAACACACAGATATTGCTACTAGATGGGCTGGATTGAGTCTTTTAGAAATTGCTGATCTGCTGGGATTTTCACACACATCAATGTCTATAGTTTACTCCGAAGGGTGTGAAAAACAGTACATGGAGTGAGCGAGGTTGCTGTGAGGGGAAATGCCTCGCTGATGAGAGAGAGGTCAGAGGAAAGTAAGCAGATTAATTCAAGCTGCCAGGAAGGATCTAGTAACTCAAGTAATCACACTTTTCAACAGTGGTGAGAAGAAAAGCATCTCAGTGTGCACATAACACGTTACAGTTAAAGATTAGACTATGCTCTTTTGGCTGTAGTTAAATGAAGAGCTTTAGAGACCTGGCTCTGTGATCATTTCTTTTTATATATAAATCACATATTTAAGTATTTGTTTAACTTAAGAGCTTTCTATTTTTGTCACACACATGCACACACGCACACGCGCACGCACACACAAACAAAAGCGTATGTGTGTGCTGTTCTTTTGGCCTGTGGAGAGTGTTAGCCCCCTGCTAGGATGTGATGCATTATTTAAGACTCTGTTGTGATACTGCAGCCTGCTTGAAAAAGTCTTTGCTTTCTTTAACCACTAAAGCACTTCATCTCTCCGTCGCACTGCTCCACTGATTCACTTGTGACCAACCAAAAGATATACATTACGCATTACATACAATATTCAGCAGCTTGCTCAGTAAGATTGTTTGTTATGTGTGTGTGTGTGTGTGTGTGTGTGTGTGTCTATATATATATATATATATATATATATATATATATATATATATATATATATATATATATATATATATATATATATATATATATATATGCATATATGCTGGTCTTAGGATCATGGAGTGTATTTTGTTTTTCACACCAGCAGTGTTTTCCTTTCTCTTAAACATGTGTAGAAGATTATTATTGGCAGAAAAAATAGGTTAAATGCCAATTTAAGTCAAAATCAGAACTGGGCAGACTTTTTCCCCACTAGTGACAAATACCTAATGAGACACACTTTGTAAATTGTAAATTAAATATCATTAATTACTCTTCATGGTTTGCCACCAACTGTGTGTGTGGGGTGAAAATAAAGAGAGGAGAAGTGGAAGAAACACATTTGCTGAGTCGCATCAGGGCCTCTCATTAAACTCTGCCCGTGGGTGTTTTCACGCCTTTAACAGCCAATCTAATGAACTGTTTATTTTCGTAGCCGACAAGGTACTTTATTTACTAGTGCATCCTTTTTTTTACTGTCAGAATAAAAAAGAGGGTGAGGAAAGAGGAAATGTGTTGTTTTTTAACAAATATGATTTTTAATTATTGATAGCATTCTATCAGGTAAACCGTGGGACACGACATAGACATATTAGAGATGTGAATTCAATACGTAATAATATGCATCTTCAATATGAATGTTATGCCTGATTTTTTTTTATTTTCTGAATTTTTGTTTTTATTCCTGACAAATGTGTTATTAAATGTGTTTTTTTTAACAGGACAGTGTCCAGTTGATTAGATGCATCTGTTAGAAAAGACACTTTGCATAGGCTTAAGCTGAATCTTTTGTATCTCAACCTGTCGTTCCTGGAAGAAAAGCACATTTTCACCCAAGATTAGAAAAAAGTGACAAAAAAGAAACAAACCAGATTAAAAGATTTTTCCTTTCTTTTCACTCGCAATAAGACATCTGTGAAAGCGCTCGTTCTTTTTAGATTACAAGTGTCTTCCTTTGGTTTCATGCTTTTGTGCAGTTTTAAGTGCTTCCAGCTTCACCATGCTGTAAATGCTATGAGAAAGTTTAAAACTGATTTAAAGTGCTAACCCTATTATTAGTTTTATAATGTCTTTCACATTAGCTGAACTTTAATGATTTTAAGGTATTTCTACCCATTATTAAAAGCAGCATGTGTCGGTCTTTGGACAAGCCGAAGCTGTAATGGTGCTTTCTGCCGAATTTAAAAGATGTGCAAATAGGGCAGAAGTATTATGCTGCTGTTTAACGTCTAACGTCAAACTAACTAATCCAGCGTTTCACTAATCAAAGCATTTCCGAAGTCTAAGGCATTTTCAGTCAGTATTGACCATCTTCTGTGCTGGAGATGAAGGAGGAATAATCATCACCTGCCATGTTTGACTGCAGGGGGAGTTTTGAAATGGTCTAAATGGTTTGGGAAATACAGCCCTATTTGTTCGGATCACAAGCTTTTCCTCGTCCGTGACTTAAAGCTACATTTGCTATTCTTTTTGTGAGCGCCCCACTCAAAGGTTACGTTGCCAAAGAAGTTGATGCTCTGAGCTACAACAAACTGCTATTTAGAAACAACAGAATGAAACAAAACAGCGTGGTTGTGTTGCAGAAGATGTCAGCGTATGTGTTCAAATAAAGTGTTCTCCAAGGCTTCCAGTTTCAATTACCAGCGAGCCGACATTCCCCAAAGTTATGCCGCTGTTTCTTAAGATGAAACTCTACTCAAATGGAACTCGTGGGTGTTTTTCTTCCCGCATAGTGTGTCAGGGTGCCTCTTTTGAGGACAGATCATTAACAATTACTGATCGGAACCGACAAAAATATGACTGCTCTGGTGGTCCATAATGCCGTGTTTATTTCTTTTTTTTTTACTTGTATATTTAAGATGCATTATGCCTCAAATATTCTTGTTTATAAACCAATGCATTTGTTAGTTAATTGAAAAAAAGTATAATCTATATAATCACTGATGTTGCAAGTATAATTATGTTGGTCTTGGTAAGAAAACTTTCTTGATGATATGAAAAAGTAATGTCATGATTTTGAATTTAAATAAAATTTTATTTGGACTTTAAATGGCTCATTGAGTCTGTATCTTGGGGTATGGGAATGTACTTAAATGTATATGTACGTATTACCATTTATTTTTATTACCATTTATTTTTATTTTTATTTTTATTATTATTATTTTTATTATTATTATTATTTTCAATAGCTTGAGCATTTTGAGTTTGTGCAGCCCCACAGCTGCAGTGAAGAGAACGTGGAGGCAGTCTCAGTAAACACTATTTATTTCTTCCTGCCACTGTGTATTTAGTTTGGAGGGTATTTGAAGAGGTTTGCTGGTTTTGTAAACACACCATACACAGCTTGTGCTCTTTCACAATTCAAGGTGGCACACTCTGAAGTGTGTGTGCGTGGGCGTATGGGTGTGCCTGTTTTCTTTTCTCTTTTCCTTCTTGGACATGGCATCCCTCTCTCTCCGGTGTGTAGCGGAGAAGACCAGGGGGGAGCGAGCCTGAATTTGATGGCTCGCCAATCGCGTCAACCTGGGTGATGAATTATTCTCTGTCTAGCTGCTTGGCTGTGCATTATCACAGGGCCTGCCAGAGTACAGCATTGACAGCAGTGACAGCCCCCAGAACACATTTCCCTCTGACAACTCACACTTTTCTAATACGCTCGCTGCCTATGCCTCCTCCTATGGTTCACCATTCTTCACTTTTTATTTATTTAAGTGGAAGGGGGGTTTTCCATTAATTCCATGGCTCAGATTCACCTCAAACCAAAATGGCTTTAAACACAAACAAACAAATATGCTCACTTACTCTGTTATAAGTACAACACAGTGTAGAGAAATGTAAACATTTGTTTCATGTTTTAATCCATTAGGGGGCTCTCGTGCTTCAGAAATACGTGTGATTTTTCATTTTTCTTTTCTTTTTTTTTTTTTAAGTACATCTGAACTAAAACTTGTTTTTCTTTCTCTCTCCCCCCTCCTTTACTCTCTTCTTCCTTCCCTTGGTCTTTCTCCCTCTCTCCCCTTCTCCCTCTTTCTCTTGTTCTCTTTCTCTCCCCTCATTGCAGAAAAGGTCACGTATTGCCTACAGTGATGAGGTGCGGAACGAGCTCCTGGGGGATGATGGGAGCTCCTCAGAGAGTCAGGTAGGGAGCTAATCAGGAGCTTTGGGCTCCTGGTGTGGGTGGCTGCTCTGGGGCCATTAGGGTCCCCTTCTCTCACATACACAGCCTCTCTGCTATTGGCACCCAGTCATGTGGAAGCAACACTGTTTAATGCAAAGCTGGCCAGTGCTGAATGGGCTCCAGGCTCTGACCGTGGTCTGGGCAGCACCAGATTGGGACGTATTGGCCCTTTCGCCCAGCTGTTCTCCATCCGTCTGAGTGCTTATCTTTTCTCAAAAATGACCCCCTCTATCCTCCTTAAAAAAAGAGAAGAAAATCTGCAGCTTTCACAGTCTTTTAAGCACACGTGGTGGGGGTGAGAACCTCCCAAAGTCAAGAACACAATGTATATTGTAGTAAAGTAGCCATGTTGGTGTAATATCAGCTTTCAGAATAGAGTAAACATTCTATGTATACTGAAACGGTGGGATCGTAAATAGAAGTTAGCATGAAACAGTAAAGAATGAAGATGTAGTGTTTTCTGAAACTAATTCTGTTTAAGACTTGAGCTCTACGCTGATTGTCCAGCTCGACATCTTTGTGTGCGCAGCTCAATTAGAAATGACATGATGTAAATCTGGTAAAGAGATAATCAAGTTACAAAAATTGGAATGATTTATTCTTGCCAAAAAACAAAAAGAGGAAAAAAAAAACCCTGCTTATCTTTTAAGGCCTGTTACAAAATCAATAACCCCAGTAAACTGGACATATCAACACAAATGCTTTTTGCCTGCATCATCTATACTGCAAACATTTATACTGAATTATAATTGTTCTACACATGCTAAGTAGTCAAGTACTTTTTTAATGGTCATATTGTGAAAATGCAGTACATCAGTATAAATTGTGAGCAAAACTCAGCTAAGTAAAGTTTTTTTTTTTTTACCCCCAATTTCCTTTAGCGTTTCAGAAACAACCCGTTCACAGCACATCTTACTAACGTATGTAAGCTTAGCCTAGATCCATAATTGATCTGCATACTTCCATCAAACTAGTGGCCCATAAACAGTGTGTGTGAGATATTTATACAGGAGTTAAAGAGTAGATGTAACCCCGAAGCTGTCTTATTTAGTGACATTTCTGACAGTGACGATTCCTCTTAAATTACTGTTAAAGGAACAACATGGACTATCACTGTTTCCCTCTCTGGCACAAGTTCTTCGCATCATTTAAACCTCAAGTCACAATCATTTCAGTCCTTTGAGCCGTTTGACTGGCCACTTCAGTGTATGGGCTTAATAATTAAATAATCCAAAACCACTAAAACAAAGTTTAGGTATAAAAAGCTCTATGACTTTGAATAGTGGAATTATGTTTGTAAATGTATGCTGATTGTGGACAGAATTCACTTTATAGTTAAAGGGTTCCTTTGCTGCACAAAAAAAGAGCACTTCAGCTTTACATTACTGCAATTCCCAACTAACCAACAATCAACGTGCAGGTTAAAATGAACTTGTCTGGTCACTAGCAGCACTAGAGCTTTGCAATCCGAAGATTTTATCAGTATTGTTATTAACTATTTTTTAGTTCCAAACTGCCTAGATGCAGCTAATGTGATGTTATACTTTTTATCTAATCTTTAGTAAAAATATTTAAAACAACATCAAAAAAATGCCTATCTTTCTTGTTAAGTCCTCTTACAACAATAACCCAAGTAAATTATATATTAAATATTATATTACGATTAAAAAAAAGAAACATTAAAATTTTAATGAGTCATTGTAAATGATACAATTTTATACTTAAAAATAAAAGATTATAGAGAAATATACACAAATAAATCTATAAAATACATTAACATTTATTTTAGATTTTCTAATGTAATGAAATGTAGTTACATGCAACACTATTGTATTGCTTGCCAGCCTAAATATTATGATGCATACCTTGTGTCATTCAAATGAAGAATCAGGAATTATATGTGTATATATATATAATGATATGATATTTTTGTCATAGGTCCACCCCCTAAAATATGTTTCTAAATATCTACTGTTTTCTGTTCTGTCCTTAGGCTGGCAGTAGAGGAGCTCATGTTAGTAATCAGGAATTCTCATTTTACGTGTAAATTTAAAAAATAAATTGAACAGAAAATGTGGGGTCAAGTTGACTTGATTTGAAGTCTCACCCCCTTTTCCAGGTGTCATTCATACTTCATTTCCATTTTAAAAACTTCGGGAGTTGTCGACTCGGCCGTGCCGCGAGCCGAGTGCTCGGAACTTCAAAGTTTTTAATTGAGCAAGACGGGTGTGATGGAGTGGAAAGGAGGAGATGGGAAAGCTGGGGCAAGTCGGTCAATTTAATTCCTGATGATCTGAAAGAGGTCAGGATCATTTCATATAGCAGTAGCTGAGCAGAGCATTATTGCTCACAAATCTGTTCACTACATGGAAAGGATTTCTAGCAAAGTAAATACGGAGCTGTTATAAGTTCTAAAAATGGCATGTTGGACTTGCGATAATGGCTGAAAAATGGTTTAATAGAGCGCTGCATTTATTCGTTATCTGTATGCGGACAGAGACCGAATTGGCACTATCGCAATTTTTTTTTTAATAATGTGATGCTCTGCCATTGCATCCATCTCCACCCTTCCCACCCAAAACAGCCTCCTTACCACACACACATACACACACACACACACCTGTGGGGAAGCACACACATTTTGTGCGCACAAACACTCTATGGAATAGTTTTGATTTCAGTCACAGCAGAAGGCTTGGCCACAAGAGATTGAGCTGGTTTAAACTGGCACAGAGCAGATTTTACAGCCTACAAAGGAAGTAGATTAGCACTTGTATCGAATTCTGTATTGACCAAAAAAATGTTGTTTGAAAATGCATTAATTATCATAACATATAAATTGCTACAGTGCAATTTTAAATCCTGGCTCACAAAATGCTGGGTTGGAACACTGAAGCATAATTATAACATTTTATGGCAGCGCGTGCACACACACACACACTCAATCAGTATAGTGAGAGCAGGTAATGCAAAAAAAAATAAAAATGGATTTGTTCTTCTGCTTTATGAATGAAGACGAATCAAAATAGAAAAGAAGGAGCTCAAGCTTTAAATTCCCCATGCAAATCCACAATGAAGGCTCCCAGTCATCCACGCAGCACAAATAAGATTGAACATGTTTTGTTTGCTCTGCATTGAGATGTTGTTGTAGCAACGGCTCAGTGCGGCTCGCACAAAATTAAAAAGGCACATCTTTATACAGTGGATTAATTTTTAGACTGATGAATGCTGACCGTAAAAATAATACACACATTCAGGTCTTAGCGTGATTTATTTCTTCCCAGCATAAAAAGACGCAGACATGTTTTTGTGTATCTAGACTATTTAGATTGACTGACAGATTTAGTCCTGCATTACTTTGAAAGAACTCGTGAAGAATATGAACAATATAGAAAATAACAGAATATGCTATTTGTATATGGTAAGAATTTATGTCTAGTCCATTTTAAATTGCATCCTTTATTTATTTATTTATTTATTTTTTTACAATATTAGAAATATTGAAAATTTTTATGAACCTACTTTTGCTGTTTTTATTATTATTATTATTACTTTTCTTTTTTTTCTTTTTGTTTTTTTTTCACAGACTATTAGATTGTTGCTTTTAGTGATGAAATAATTTTTGCGAACTCACAAAAATCAGTATTTTGTTTACTAATGTTCAGAGCTCCGGTCTTTTTGCTTTGTCTTCAGTCGACAGCACGCTTAAGGAAACGCTTCAGCTCCACACAGACTCCGTCGTCATCGAGGCACCAAGGCGCTTTTACATTACACCTCACACCCGATCCACTTTACACTTTTATATTTATTTTGTTTCTTATTTATGATTCTTATTTATGATGCAAGTGCTCCATTCTGATATGATGGCAAGTGATTTTAAAAATAGAATAATTCTAAATGACCAGCACCCACATAAGAGAGATAAAAGAGGTCTAATAATGGCCCTGAGCCTCCCTTTAGATCTGTTAACCTTTAATCTCACACAAGAAATGGAGATAAAAAAAAAAAATAAATCACCTGCAACGGCTGACAAATTACCAAACTTGTCCTTCCTCTCCTGTGCTGTGACTGTGTTGTGTGTTCATAATAAGCACAGCTTTCTCTGGCAAGAACATTTTACCGACATGGAGAGCTATAAAGCGAGCTGTATGGAGCTATATAAAGGGCTATATGGAGTCAGTACAAAAACATTAGATTTCCTAACAGTTTTCCAGCAAATAAATAAATAAATAAATAAATAAATATGCTGAAACAAAAATTCACACAGTAAAATTAAATTATAAAGATCTCACCAAATATTTAGAATAGTATATATATATTTTTAAATGTTGAAACATTTAATTTTAATATTGTTGAAAACATCTTTGCTTTACAGCATTTCTTTGTATGTGCGTCTGTGTGTATATGTTGCTAATATGATTCCCAGTAAAATTCAGCTGCAGTTTTGAACAATAGGAGGCATTTAAAATGTGAACTAAATCCAAACTATTAAGAAATTGTCCCTCAAAGTATTCAGGCGGGCCGAGTGAGTACTTGGGAAAAATACTGTAGAACGGTTGATTTAAAATAAATAAATAAATAAATAAATAAATAAAATAAATAAATAAATAACAGCACAGTTGAGCAAGTCTTCTAAACCTGAACCAAACCCGCTTGCGTATCAGACCGTCAGTTTCAGATCCTCCAATCAGATGCGTTTATGTAAATTGTTTAGCTAAAGGCGGCTCATACGACCAGAGACTAGCTACAGGGCTAGAAACATGAACTCCAAGAAGATTCTCCTAGATGTTCGATTAAATAACTAATGACATGCCATTTTTAATAAAGACGTTAACACTGAAATTATAAATGCTTAAAGATGACAGAAAAGTGTCTCAGTGTTGAACTCATACCAGGGGTGTCTCATCTGAGTGATTAGTGAGTTACCATTAAAGTTACCATTGCAAACTGGAGATGAGTTTACTTGCACTATAGGACCTGAAAATAGCGTGATAAAGTAATTTTTATTTGATGTGTATCTTCTTATAGAACGCATTGTATTAGCTTAACATTGTGTTCAGAGTTCTAATGAATGTAACGTAGGCTGCATGATACAGCGGCACTAGGATTTATTAACTCTGTGCCACTCTGATTGGTCAGAATTGAAATGACGGATATTTTATTGATTTATTTATTTTTGATAAATCATGAAGATGCAAAACAATGAGAGTGTGTGTGTGCCCTGTGATGGGTTGGCACTCCGTCCAGGGTGTATCCTGCCTTGATGCCCAATGACGCCTGAGATAGGCACAGGCTCCCCGTGACCCGAGGTAGTTCGGATAAGCGGTAGAAGATGAATGAATGAATGAAGATGCAAAACAGAACATTTCAGTTCAAGTCGGATGTACTGTACTCACTATATTTTGTACTGATTTTCCACTTTACTCTTTACTGTGGCTTTTTTTTCTTTTTTTTTTGCTGTATCTAGCTCTGTGATCTGATGTTTTTCCTTCCTTTCTTTCTTGATAATGATAGTTAAGACATTGCGAGTAGAGAAATCCTTTCTCACTCTTTGTGTGTAATGTGACAGTGAAAGAACTTGATCTCTCTCTCTATCTCTCTCTCTTTTCAGTACAAGGCTTGCGTTTAGCTTGGTTTAATGTGCTTGTCTATGCTTTCTAACATGCAAACAGATAAATCATCAAGGTTAATTCTGTACCTAGCTGCATGACTGATCTGCTTCATGCCATTTCTCATTTGTTATCTCTCTTTCTTTTTCCCTTCCTTCCCCTCTCTCTCTCTCTTTCTTTCTCTCTCTCTCTCTCTCTCCATCTGTTTCTGTGCCTTCATGAGGCAGTTGATAAAGTTACGTGAAGAGGTAAGCCCTCCTCCAGGTTTACTTGTCTGTTTCCCTGAATCTTCTACTTATTCTCCTCTTTTATTTCAGTTGAAGAACGCACTTAATCTGTTTATTTATTTATTATTATTATTATTTATTTTTAAACCATTTGCTTTCGAATGAACGTCAACAAGACGCGGCTCTGTGGATTTCACCCGAACCATCCTGTCACACATCTGAAAAGTGATGATTAGTGAAGCTGACAAAACATGTACGTACATTTAAAAAGGAAACCCAACGTGGTTTTAAAGGGATTGAGGACAGGTGGGGGCGTGAACACTTTTAAATGTCACTCAGCTTTCACATGCTTACAATACTGGCTCTAACAGAGTACTACTAATAATCTAATCTTATATAATGCTGTTTTTTCTTTATAGTGCCAAATGCCAAATTAATATTATAATATCCAGATTCTAACCTGCCAAGAATAATATCTGTGTATTATTTATGACAAATATGGAGGAGTAAGAGATATCCATGCTTCAAATACAGCTCTGATTGTCGAAACGACAGCAAGGCGAAATGTAATTTCTTCTTCTTCTCCGTCGTCTTCTTGTTCGGTTTGAGAATGCGGTATTTATGACCACTGAAGCGAACAGTGTATCTGGATCTTCTGTAAAGCTAATGCTAATGTAATAGATTAGTTTTGGATGAGATTAGAGAGTGATTCTAAATGCTTTTTTTTTTTTGTATACATCAGACTTTGCGATAATACGCATAGTGGAAGGATAAAAACCATTCAGGCGTGTGTGTGTGTGTGTGTGTGTGTGTGTGTGTGTGTGTGTGTGTGCAAATGTTTTTTCGTTTTTTTTTTCCTTCTTCTTGGGATTCCCCTAATCATAGCCACATGCATCCGCTGTAAGACAGACCGCACTATCTGGACATCTCCATTCACAAAGAAAATTCGTAGCCATCCATACATTACTCCAGACTGCTCCTCCCTGTATCGTCTCTCTGCCAGCCTTTAGAAAAGCACCTATTTAGCGATTGCTTATCTTCAGAGACAATAGTGTTGATGATGCAATTTTTTGATACACCAATTCTTTTGGAGAAAAACGGGAAAACGTGTTCTGTACTAAAGTGTGTTTCAGATGTCAGATCTAAACAGTCCAGCCTCGGCTTGCAAACCCAATGAAAGGGAAAATGTGAAAACCCCTGTATAAGATTCAATTAAAAGATCTTCAGATTTTATAACAGGCGGCCCTTTTTTCCCATTTTCAGAATATTTTTGTGTGTAGTTAACTTTGAATTATAAAAAGAAATCTTTAAAAAAAAAAAAAAAGAAAGTACTGGCTTTTCTGAACTTGCAGAGATTAATTTGACTAAATTTAAGAATTTTATTAATTTGTTTGGATATATATGTGTGTGTGTGTGTGTGTGTGTGTGTGTGTGTGTGTGTGTGTGTGTGTGTGTGTGTGTCATCCTTTGTTTGTGTGTTTGTGTCCAAGCGAGCTGTTGGATTTGTGTGTCTGTCTGTTTTTGGCTGAATCTTTTGTAGTAGTGTTTAGAATTTTTTTTTTTTAAGCTTTTCAGACATGAATAATCCCACTGATGCAAAAGCCACCCAATTCTCCTGCATCCATAATTTAGAAGCGCCTCCCAATTCTCAGGACGTCGCTATCCTTGACTTGTGTTTTTATTTCTGAGTTTTTGTGCTTTTTGTCTTTCTTCCACATCAGCAAACAAACAGGGAGTATGGATTAGCCTTGGGTCAGAAGACACCTTCATTATTCTCACACACTTTGTCTGTAAGAACGGGTTAAATTAGGTTTGATTTTCCTCCGCCGCGCACTTCACCTTTCCCTTCTGTTTTCCTGAATTTTCCTCAAAGGCCGCATATCTTATCTACACTTAGCATGCATTTTAAAAAAAAGCTCCTTCTCCTCCACTGGAAAACATGTTTAAATATTTAGCACCCATACTCACAGCTGTTTGACACTTGTAATTCCACATCTTACAAGTCCCAAACAAACCATGTAGATCACATCGTCAGCCCAAATCACAGCTGTCATCATTATTCACTTTGACTCTTGCCGCTTAATGGAATAATAAAGAATCTGAACTTTTGAAAATTGAGGTAGTAAGTGCTCGTGTTTGAAATTGGGGGAAAAAAAGGAGAGAAAAGGGAAGAGAGTTCTTTTGAGCAGACGACTACATTGTTCTGTCTTTCTGTTAATAACTTGCAAGTGATTTTTTTTCTTCTCCTTAAAAAGAGAGATACAAAAACAAAAAAATACAGTTAGAGCTTCTAAGATTTTTTTCAGGGGGAGATGTAGGTACTGGATTAAAAGGAATAAATGTATAAGCAGAAATGGAAAGGTGCACAGAGTATTTATCATGCACTGTTTTAAGGCAGCTCTTCTCTTGAACTCTGGAGCTGTTTTGATGACAGCCTGTTGCTCGCAAAGCCAGTCAGGGTTTGTCTGGGTGTATGGATGGCTGAGACGTATTTGTACTGTATTTGTGTAATTGCTGTGTTTCTGTTGCTGTGTCTGCTTTGCCGTATGTACGCAGGCCTACCTGGATTCCTGCGTGAACCCCCCAGATAGCTTAGAGTCAGGATTTGGCAGCTTCCTGCGTTATGACTTATGACATTGCCCATGTCTACAGTTAATGTAGCAAAGACCACAGTGAGACCCTAGTCCCTCCTCTTTTTTTAGACTTCCAGGTAGTCTTTGGGATTTTTTTTTAACCCTCCTTTTTTGGCTTCTGAGAGGAACTAGCTGCAGAACAGCGTAGTGTCGTCACAGCGTCTGTGTGGCCACCTTCACCCTCAGCTCTGCTCCTGTATGCTCCGAGCGCAAGTGCATAATGCGAACGTTCCCCTCCCACAATGAAAACCGCCATCCCCAAAAAAAAAAACACCTCTCCCGTAGCAGACACAGAGAGGGAGAAGGGAAACGAGCGCAAAAAGGAGAAAAATTCAAGGAAAGGCTTTGAAGTGGCTTTTCCCCGCACAAGTCTGCTGGCCGTCTCCCCGAGACGTGTCACCTTTGCCGAGAGGGAATAGGGAAATCACGTTTCGAATGGTAATGATAACATACTAATCACTTGAGCTCTTTGAAGCGAGCTGCTCTGTCAGTATCCCTGGCTGCCTCGTGCTCCCAGGCACACAGGCACACATCCGTGGTCTAGGTGTATTAGCTTAAGCATTGCATGTCAATACGTCCCCTCCATCTCCGCTGATCCAGAGGGGCTCATTAAGCACAGCCGACTCCCTTTTCCCTCTGCGTACACCACCCCCATCTTTCTCCTTTCACTCTCTCTCTCTCTCGCCCTCTCTTTCTCTCCATTCTCTCACTCTCATACCCTCCCATCTTCTCTCTATCTCTTTCTCCAGCTCTCACACCCCAGAAACTATTACAAGTATTTCTTCAATTTTAAATGACATCTGTCAACCGAAGAGAGAAGGAAAAAAGTTTTTTTTTTTTCTTCTTTTCTTTCTCACCCTCTCTTCTCTGTGATTGGCAAACTTTAAAAAGTGGGATTTTATCTGTTTTTTTTTTTTCTAGGAGTGATTAGCTGGTACATTTTTTTGAGAGCTTTACTAGAACTGCAGTCAGTTTTTAGCCCTTTTTCTCTTTCTGATGGTGTAAACAGAGGTAACTATAAAGTGATACACTGGCGGTAGTGTTTCTGGCTGGAGGGCAGACATTACAACATTATAACCTTATATTGTATTTTATTCACTTCTGTTAAAGCTGCAGAAGGTTTACCCTTTTTTAAAGAAGTGAAATTCTGTATCTATTTAGCTTAGTGACTTGCTTATCTCCTAAAACTGTATCAAGGCTTCTCCTATTAGACCTTTAAGAGACGGCATCAAATTATAGCTCAAGTGGCAGAATTAGAAGAAATGTGTTTGAGTGTAATGAGGTTTACATGTTGCACCCCGAGTCTGTCCAACACACCGGAATTAGCAAATCCGAATCTGTGAGCGCTAATTTATTAAAGCGCAATTAGTCTTTCCTCCCATGCTAAACTTTGCCCTGTTGCTGAATGTGATGTAATGAGTTCCTGTAACGATGAACAAATCTGCGAGTGGAGACAAACCTCTATTATAAAGGAGAAAAGATTTCTGTGTGTGTGTGAGTATGTGTGTGTGCGCTTAGATGCATTTCTATACAGAGCATTCTGTGCCATTAAAGCATTCTGTAGCAGAATTTGATCAAATGTCAGGTTTGAATATGAAGAATTAACACGTGTTAATGTTTTATTTTTCTCCATAGTGTCCTAGCACTTTCACACATTCACACACTTTTTATTTAACTTGGTTTGTTTCAGAGAGCACATCTGTTGGACAACACAGAGAGGCTGGAAAGGTCATCTCGAAGACTGGATGCTGGCTACCAGATAGCGGTGGAAACCGGTAAGCATTGTGGGTAGGGGGATGAACGACAGCAAATTGTCTCGCTCGTGTGCGGGTTAGTGCGGTGGAAAAAAAGGCCTTGACGACTGGTGACATTTTGCGGCGCACATCAAAGGCAGGCAGGGAGAGCGACGTGTATAGACGAGGTAGCACCGGAGCTGCAGCTCAGCATTAGACGAACACAAAACACACAGCCTTATCTTCCATTCAGCCATCCTCGAATGTGAGACGCAGAGTTTTTATTATTGGCTCGAAAATATGACTGGGGAGGGGGAAAGGGTTTTTCACTGAAATAAACAATGTCAGCTTTCCTTAACAATTTTGTGGTTTAAAAAAAACAAAACAAAGATATTTCTAAATAAACTACCGTCTGAATCATATTCTTGTCTTACACTCAGGTTTCATCTTTAAATATAAGAAAATGAGCTAATTTAGATCTGAAATAGATTAAATCTGCAGGCATATTTTTTTTCCCCTGATGCTGCCACTGTTATTGAGGCAGAGTGTATTCCTCAGAGACGTATCAAAGCTCCTTCTTCAAGAAGCAACTGGCTTTCTTTGGCTTCCGCTGTAGTTTTGAAAAGTTTGTTAATTTACACTATAATGGCAGAGTGGCTTATGTGTGACATCGACAGTGTTAATAATTCAAGTCGAGAAAGGGTTGCACAGACCACTGGCTTTTGATGTCATGCGAGCAGAACTTACAAATTCATAAATACAATCTGCATCTGCTGCTTAAAAATTTAGTTTCATTTGTTTCAGATCATCTCGAGCTCGTGCTTTATTATTTTTTTTCCTTGCACTCTTTCTCCTGACTTGCATAATGTTCTAGCGGTTTCACCCGGCGACGTGAAGGCCCTTTGTTATTTTTTTTATCCGAAGTTATTTTATTTTATTACTTTTGCTCGAGCGTTTGATTCTCGTCTACCCTCGATCCGTAGCGCAGCCGTGTCCGCTCGGCTATAACAGCAGCACCAGGCCTCCTGTGTGGGGTGTGTTTGTTCTTAAAGGACCACTCCTGTGTCCTTGAGACCCACCGAGACATGCATTTTTTCCTCCTTCTTTTCTGTGTGTGCTGTGAACACTGAACGCTGCGTGTTTGCCCAGCTCTACTCTGTGCTAACTGGACCATGGCAGAGCCACGGCGGTCCTGAGCGGCTAATCCGCGACCTCCTCGCCCCGAAGCTCAAGCCCTTTGACACACATGCAAACACACCTGCCGCTTCACGAAAGTAGTAGAAAAACCAAAACTGGACCAAAGGGAGTGGCCGTGTGTGTGTGAGAGAGCACACAGTAAACACACATGCGTAGCATCAATCGTAAAGATCTGTGTGGTTTAGGAGGTATGACGAATAGCACTGACCTTCTGTACATGAGTTAACTGATGCTCAGCTTTCTTGTCTTTTGTCTGGGCAGGATGAAACCACAGAATGCACCGTAGCTACTGCAGTACAAGCGTAAACAGATTTGTATGTCTCAATATAACTCTGTTGCCAGTAGACCCCAAAAACAGTGTATTTGTTGCATGAACGACGTCTCCTTTTAGTTTTAGGAGCCAAAGGTTTCAGGGTAAAATAATGAAATATTTGTTTTATGATGGAGAAAGATTAAAAAAAAAAAGGCTTTGTGTTTGTAACAGCTGTGAGTGCCAGTGTTTATAGCTCAGCGGTGTAGAGGAGAGTTTGGTGTGTTGAGTCCTAGTGTGGCATGTCGGGAGCACTCCAGGCCCTCTGAGAAATATTAACAGTGCTCTCTGGACATGCAGAGCTATTTAGCACACTGTTTGTTTCATAAATAAAGTATGCGATGTCATTAGGAGATGGAGCTTCTTTAGAGCAGACTCAACACAAGGCGGGTAAGCCTGAAGCCACGGAGGAAAAGTAGAAAAAGTAGCCAATTTAAGCATATTTAAATCAGGGATGTCCCAGAGCCTGAGAGCACCAAACAATCTCCAATCAAAGGCAAGGACACGGCCAAGGATTTCTGTAGTTGACAAGTGTTTGCCAAATCAACAACTGAATTGACTGTAATATTTTGTAATAGTTGCATCACATTCTCACTGGGCCATAAACAAAAGCAGCCTTTTTACAATGAGCTCGGACGTTAAAATATTCACTTTTTGACAAGGAAATACTTCAGTTGACTTGAGAATGTAATAAATGTTAAGGTGTTCTTGAGAATTAGTGCTGTTGACGGGCACACACGCTGGCGGCTGAGGTAAACAGAAGGGATGTAGTGACTGTTAAAGCTGCACTGGCCTTTGAGCGCACCGCAGCAGTGTCTGCTCCAGATCGATGGGGCAAAATGAAGGCAGCTCATTAAGGATTGATTTCAGCAGCGTTTAGATAAGCAGAGAGGAATCGGGACGCTGCCCCTGGGGCCCTTGCTGCGGCCCAAAGTTCATGCAGAGCCAGGTAGAGAGCAGCTCCACAGGTCATCAGCTTTATTAACACCCAGATAAGCTGATTAGGCCTTGTCAATCAAACGTGCCAGTGACTCAATCGCAAGCCCCTCTCTCACGTGTGCGCGCTCGCTCTTTTGTGATAAATCATTGAAGCGACCAACAAAGCATCAGCCATGGCGGCTAAGCTAAGCAGCCCTGCAGTTGTCACCAAGGCAGACGTGAGGACCCTGTGATGATGTGACGACTATATTAAAGAGTACATCAATTTGTTTCAGAGCGGTTTGATTTTTTTTCTGCCAGTATTAAAAGAACGAGCGTGGGGGGGAAGCGGCGTCATCAATGAGGGCTTCACGCAAAAGCCAAGTGTGTCAGGATAGGAATAAATAAAGAAATAAGTGATGGAATGAAAAAAATAATTATATTTTGTAAACATAAAAAAAAATTGCTGCTCACTTTTGAAGCCAAGCATGGCTTTGAGACTTGCTGTGTCAGTCCATAGGTGCTAGAGATTCCCAATATTATACACACAATTCTCTCTCTCTCTCTCTCTCTCTCTCTCTCTCTCTCTCTCTCTCTCTCTCTCTTTCTCTTTCTTCTAGGATTCTGAATAACACAAATAATATATAAACAGAAATCTTTGTAGTTGATTCGACTTTGGTACAATTAGCTCCTCTAGATTTTTTTGCAATCATTCATTTAATTCTCTTGCAATGGGATCGTATCTTTTATTTTATTTTATTTTATTTTGTTTATTTCTACAGCTGTCTTGTACGTTAAAATTAGTGAAAGTGCTTTGGAACAGTAGAGCCGCTCCTGTGCAGATAAAAGTGCACTAAAATGTGCAAGGCTAGTCGTGTTTCTGTTTTTGTTTTTGTTTGTTTTTTTGGCTTCTTTTCTGAGGGTTAGTTAAAAATCTAGGGCAGAATGTGTGGAAATCAAGCCGCATTCATTCACGGTCAATTACACACTTTTATTTTCATTAACATCTTTACATTTTTGCAGACTATTTAATGCTTTCAATATTTAATTGAAAAGTGTCATCTATCCCTAATAGGATCACTTTTCAGAATAATTTATTTTACAGTAAATTAAATCATTCAACACAAACCCATCTTTAAAGAGGATGATTTGGATGATTTCCTTAAGGTATAGCAAGGAAAAGAACTTGGATTTTGTAGTTTGATTAAATCTGAATATTGCTTTTCAAAAAGAATCTGACGTTTTTTGATAATTGTTTGCTTTAATGCTGCCGAGCCGCAAGAGTTAAATATTTTAAAACCTGCTTTTCAGTTCTGAAGACTGGAAAATTCGAGTAGAAAACGTTTTCAAAGTGAAGTGTTGCCTCTATCTGTCTTATGGATGCTACCTGTTTACATTAGCAATGTTTCTATACTCCCACACACCATTTTTTTCCCCTCCACATATGTGATATAGAAGATTTTTAAGGATCTGTAACAAGGTACATGTTTGTGTACACATGCTTATGTGCGTATGTTTATGAGTGTGAGAGAGAATAATATAACTTTATAACGATATAACATTTTTTTTTTTTTACTCTGTAAATCTACCCACGGGTGAGCTGTTTATCGCCAAACCCCCTGGCGGATGAAAGGCAATGCAATAATGATTTTCTTCTCTCCTAATCGGGCCTTGTCAGCGAGGCGTCTTATCGTGGAGAGGAAAATGACACCGATCCTATCGAAGAGCTCAGAGTCCGAGTCCATGGCGTCCCCCCCTCAATCACGGCGGACCCGGCCTTGCCGTATCTAGTGCTGCCACAAACGGCAGGCGACGCGTTTTTCATCTGGACTTCAAAAACGGGCCTCATCATTAAAATTGCACCCGCGTTCGGCTGCGGGGATCAGCCGCTCCGGAGCGAAAATGGGATGTGGGAGAGGAGACTCGCTAAATGTGCTAATTCTGCCCTCACATGTTTACGGCTTAATTTTAATCGGTTTGAGCGAGGAAGGGGAGGAGGACGAAGAGGAGTTGGGTTGGGGGGTAAAAGAAAGAGCCTTGCATTGCAGTAAATCGCCATTATCTTTGACGCAGAAGGATTCTGCTGTTCCAAGGATTTGGGGTCCACTGGCAACAGTGTTATATTGAGACATACAAATCTGTTTACGCTTGAACTGCGGTAGCTAAGGTGCATTCTGTGGTTTCAGCCTGCCCAGACAAAAGACAAGAAAGTTTCACAATGGCAAGCCAGCACACATCCTCTTAAAGCGAGAGCTGAACCAACACACTCGAGTAGCCTGGGTGTGCGTTATGATGTCTAACTGTGTACCTCTGCGATTTGTGATAGCGAGTGCAGGTGTTGACAAGTTTCTGTCATTTGAATTCCTCTTGCAATATTAGGCCAAGTGACATCACTGAGTATCAAAATTCTAAGAGACTTTTTGGGGAAAAAAAATTATTTTACATGAGAAGGAAAAACAGCTTTCTGGGTGTCTTCATGAACAGGCCGTGCAAAGCTTTATTTCTCCTCACTTTAATATTGCTTAGCACAGGATGTATTGGAATAGAAGAACAAAAATTCATACATACGTTATATAATTATTTATGTTGTATAAATATATTTTATTGTAGTAAATAAGATGAAGTCATATTTCAATAGTCACATGATTCTAGCATCTTGGTTATATATTTCTATTACTTAGATTGTTTAGAGAGATATCGAAATATATCTGGGCATTAAAAAAAAAAATAATCCAAATTATTCTACTCTTACAAAATTGTATACTGAGATAAATGGTGGATATTTCTATTAATTTGTTACTGCTGGTGCTGGAATTATGGGACACCCTGTATATAACAACTGTTTTTGTTGTTTTTGAACCATTGACCTTATATAGCACTGAAAAAACAGCAAACATAGGGTTGACCTTTAAAAGTTTTCTATTACATATTATTAAAATACCTCCTATAAATAACTTTAAATAATTAGCTGAAGCGTTTCTCAGTTTATAGTTTTTAATCTAAGAAGCATGCCATCAACATTAGCAAAAAAACGTTCAGAAATGTAGCTACATATTTGTAAGCATTTTCTGGGCACACATGCGCACGCACACACACACACACACACACACACACACACACACACACACCCCTGTAGTGTTTTTTTTTTTTTTTTTCTTTTTTTTTTTGACCTCTGGTTGATACATAGGAAGTGTGAGAGAGGCTGTCTGAGATGCTTTGCGTTAAATTAAGTTTCTGAAGGAAAGCGAAGACAGAACTGAGATCTGTGGACCCCCTTGGGTGATTTCTCATCATTTGTGGCACATCTGAGGCACCGGTATATCCTAAATCGAGTGACTAGACGTAGAGGTGAGGGCTTGGGGAAAGTGTCACTGTGAGGAAAAACATCATAAACATTAATTGTGTGATGGCAATGACATGCTGAGGACAGGAGAGCTAATAGACAAAGGATTCTTCAGGACTAACATAGCTGAGAATCATCCAAAATTAAAAAAGGGGGGAAACAGAGCGGCAGTGTTTGTTTAATGTATCTTCAATGCCTCCCATTTTTTTCTTCTGTTTTTATAAAGAATATGGGAAAGTTACAGATCCTGTACACACTACTCTATAATATATCAAGCTAAATTTCTAATCTTAATTCTTACTCTAATTATATTCATTTTAAATTCTTCAGGGCGGCTGGGCAAGATGTCCACATAATATGGGAATTTTGTCAGATATTGTAGTATCTTTTATTTATTCATTTTTTTAAATTATTACAAACCTACTGAAAACAGCTGAAATTATATTCAAATTTTGGCCATAAGCTTAGTTTTTTTTGTTGTTTCGTTTTTTTTACAATGTTTGCAGAAATGAGCTTTTTTCTTTTTCCCCGCTTTCAGTTTTAATCATTTTAAATATAACATTGCTATAAATAATATTTTTTTTTATATAATTTTATTTTATGATATTATTATTTTTATTTAATGGCTAAATAATTAGTTTTTTTAATGTGCCACAGCCCTATTTTTCGCAGTCTAGAAAAGTCAAATGAGACAATTTAAAAAAAGCAGTTTTAAAAAATTCACCTCCACATCATTTTAGATATATTTAGTCTGGTAAACTTGCAGGATTTAGCAAGTTATTTGTAGCACAGCTTTTACTTTGTGTTTAATTATGAAGAATCTCTGTAGCCTGCTTAGTTGGCAACTTCACATCTGATTGTGTTGGACATTCGAGTCATTAGACATGATTAGTTAGATATAGGCATTTACGCACTGATGCAGATTTTTTTAAATGAACCGTAAGGCAGTATGTGGGTGTTCTTCGAGTGCTGGCCACCCTTGAGCTGCAGTGAGGAGATGTAAAGGGCATCATTAGTGCTGTCCGTCTGTCCCCTCAGCAGCGGCGTGTGTCTCATTGCCCCTCAAAGTTGCTTCCTCTTTGGTGGGCCGCGTCCTGATCCGGGGCCGGCCGCGGGCTCAGGACGCCCGCCGAACATGAAACGCTTCGCCCGGGCCGTCAGCTGGGGGCTCCATCTGCCAGTCAGTGGGACAGCTTCACTTTTGTCTGGAGAGGGCGGCAGGACCTGGTCTACCGCATGCCTCGCTGTGCTTAGAACACATAGTGAGCAACAGACAGCAAGCTGCCCAGTGTTTAACTACTTTTGTAACATGAGTAGCATCACACATTCAAGCTGAATTTCATAATTACGTGGCCATTACATTTTGTTATACAGTCTCCATGTTTCCTTTTTCCCCCCCAAAATTACAGATTCAGTAATTGAGCCATTTTAAATGATGGTGAAATTTCCACACACAATCCCTCTGGTGTATTTTAAAGAAATCCTCCTGCCTCTGGACAATCTACATGTTCAGAAATTGCTCAGAAGTTTGGTGTCCTTTGTTATAACCTTGGGCACTTGGATAGTTTGACTTCCATATAAATGTACGTGCCTCTTGACGCGAGATGATGGAGGTGCAATCTGCAGTATGACACATAGGCTGCGCCCTTGAGCCATCGTACAGAGCAAAGCTCATGTGGCTCTCTACTCTCTAACCGCACTGGAGGTCTCATGCACTCAATTCTCATCGCTAAAGTCTTTGGACAATTCTCCTGGAGCTGAAAGTTCCTGAAAAGATAAGCTTTGCTTACAGCCTTAGAAACTTAGAGTTTTATTTATTTATCACAGTTTGGCTTGTGTGTTTTCTCTGCGGGTATGCAAGGATGTGCCTTTTAGGTTTTTGCCTGCTGAGACTATTTCAAATCCTTGCAAGTGTTATTTATGTTTCAATATCAGATTAATTTCCTTTAAAATACATAAAACACTAAAATGGGTTTCTTGCAGGATGCATCTGTTTATCAGGTTTTACTGTATACTGTCTATTTTGAGATACTTTGATAATTGTGTGTGAATGTGTGTATTCCCTTTGCATTCACAAAAAAAAATAAACTGTCCACTTTAGAAAATAAAAATCAATATAACCTGAAGAATTAATGTTCAAGGCTGTTCTTGAATGAATGCAGCCCTGTCACAAAAAAACCTTTTCAGTTATAGAATTGGTCTGAAGTACTTGGGCTGCCTTGACTCTATTTCAGGTTTCTAAAAACTGAACCAAGGAAAACATACTCTATTAAAGAATTTAAGTGAGTCTTTTACTCAGCGGAGCTCTTTTTTTGCTCATTATTGTTCAGTGATTGGTGTATCTTCCTCTTTCACAGTAAACCCTCTTGAATGAATTTGAGCTTGACATAGTACAGTGTTGCATGATTTCAGCAGCAGATATTCTGTCAGCGAAGATGACCACAAATTACAATATCTACTAAAAAAAATCAGTCATGTCTTTTTTTTTTTTTTGTTTTGTTTTTTTATCTCTTTATATCTCCAGACACACATGGTAACATTTGAACAATACTCACTCTTTATTAATGAGCTACTGGTGAAGCCGATTGGAGAAAGGAAAGGTGGCTTGTTGCATAATGTTTCATAAATTATTCCATCAGTAATTATGTAGAAAATAAATGTTGATGTATAATTTCTGGAAAGATTATAACTTCACATAGTTATTTGGTTTAGATTTTGAAATCATTTTTTTTTTTCTTTTTTTTTTTCTTTTTTTTTAAGGTATTCCACAATAATATCTACCAGACTGAAATCTCTCTCTTATTTTCTTCTTCTCCATTTTATTCCATTTCTCTATAAGAAGGTTTTCCCCAGGAACCTGAAGAAAAATCCCAATGAATTAAAAGTTAGATTTGATAAAGTCTGAGGTAACATATTCACTTTAAATTTTCCCTTTTCTCCTTTGAGAGAGTCATGGCTTTCTCATCAAATAAACATATACGCTCACACACACGTCAAAGTATCTTTGTTCCAGAATTAACCCAGAGTTAACTTCCAGAGGAAAGAGAAAATACTGTAAAGGAAACGGAAATGATTGTTGTGTGAATCTGTGCACAGTATATCCAGGAACAGCACACTGAGCAGACTGTGTCCTCATAACTCACACCTGGACACTGACCTCTCTCTCTCTCTCTCTTCCTTCTCTCTCTCTCTCTCTCTCTCTCTCTCATACACACATACACACACACATGCTCTCTGTGGTCCTGCTCTGTCCTACTTTACTGTGGCCCATGCTGCCCTTTGATTTATGCCACTTAGCCAGCTACAGATCATCTGCTCACTTCACACACTGTTCCTCTCACAGCACTTCATGTTTATAGAGATACATTTCACAGACATATATTTGTAAATACCGTAGCCAGTTGCTCATTTCTTTCCTGCTGAAATACACCGTGAACAGTTAACATCAATTCATCCATTTACTAATTTGTTTTCTATTTTGTTTGGTAATAAACCTGCTTAATATGTCTTCTATGAAATATATATATAGTAAAAGTTTGAACATTTGAATTAGGGCAATGCGAATGTTCATGCAAATGTCCATCTTACCATGGAATAATAAGTCTAATGAAGGGGATTCTTATCTTATTTTACACCTCACACCGAAAGTATTATATACACATCAAAACAGGGGCAAATGAAAGTTAAACCTTGTTGCTTTAGGAGGCATTAGTTTTACTGCAATGGTTTGGCTTCATTTGTCCTCTTAGTAGAAAAAAGGTCTGATCAGTGAACTGCTATTCTGACTGTTATTCCGATCATCTTCATCCTGTGCTGAAACATTTCTTTCCTGATAGCAAAGATCTCTTCCTCGAAGACGATGCCCCTTCCACAGGGTACGAGACCTCACTTAATGCTTCGATGGGTGTAAAAATGATGTAAATCATGTGATATGGTCTTCACCATCATCATATCTGAACTCAGTTGGATATTTCGTGTCCAACGATTTTGTTCATGTGTATAGAAATTAGAGAATATTGTGGGGAAAAATCCCTCCAGTAGAGTTCTAAAGACTTTATGCCAAGATGCACAGGACCAACACCTTAATAGAACACTTAAAGCTGTTTTTTTCTGTCATTTGTTGCCTGTACTTATATTTCTTTAAAGACTAGAACTGCATTGGGTAAGTGAAGGTTTTGACAGCATCAACATCAACCATTTTAAATGTTAACTGGTTTTATTATTAAATGTTTAGAAGCACATGTCCAGTTGACAGGTCTATTTCCTGAAATGTCTTGATCTTTAGGACCTTTGCGTACTATACTGTAATTTGTACTCCCTCTGCATTTCTATGCCTTACTGGTTGACTGAAGTGAACATCACAGCCCCAACACTTGAATTACCTCGTACTATATTTTGATTGCGATATTTTTTAATTTGTGTGAGAAAATCATTGATTGGTTTGTTGCTTAATTTATTTTTCTCTAGCAGTTTAGTCAGTGCAGGTGGACCTGGAGAAGGAAAGACAGATTTATAGTTTGATGGAGGTTATATTTCTTGTGACAACTGCGACATAATTATTTAAATCTATTAATAATCAGGGCTACTTTAGGTCCCTCGCTTCAAAGGTACGACAAAGCATCAGTGGTGCCTCAGTGACTCTCAATTCCCCTGTTACTATCAACACTCACCGCTCTACCACCTCCAGGCTGCCTCTTTTAGTCCCAATTACAGAAATGCTACAGTAGCAATACTCATAGACGTCCTGCATATAGTTATGTATATCATGATTTTAAGAACGCTGTACTCCTTTCACCTCTCCTGCCGAACTGGTCACATGCTCAGATTATGGTTAGAAGCCAGATTATTGTGTTCCAGGCCTATTTGCCATTCACCATTGTCTCTCTCTAAGGATTAAAAAAAATAGCAAGGCATTTATGTTTTGCTTATCTGCTGCAGTTGAGATTGAACTTTTTCTCCCGTTCATCCTGGACAGAAACCATGTATTCAGGTTTGCTTTGTAAACATCCTGGCAGATTTGGGAAGAGGTAATGCTCGAACCTGATCTCTTCTCTTCGTAACACGCTGCTTTGGAATCTGAGATGGACTAGATGGATTTATGAGAGGAGATTCACATGGGCTATGTTTTAGTCATAGCTCTTCACAGCAGTTGGTGTAATAAACGTCACTCACTGATCTCTGTGAGCAGCCCCCTTCTCTCTCTCTCTCTCTCTCTCTCTCTCTCTCTCTCTCTCTCTCTCTCTATCTCTCTCTCTCTATCTCTCTATCTCTATCTCTCACCCACATGTCTCTCTCCATTATTTAAGCGGTGCTATGCAGCCCATTAGCACCAAGAGCACGGAGAGACCTAAGGTGGCCCTGAGGCTTAGAAACCGAGCCGTCGCAGAATCACAACTCCTCATCCGTGGCAGCGGGCACATCTCCCAAATCAGCCTCGGCACACCAGCAGCTTTCATGCAATCTTGCCTGATTACTGTCTTTTGTAGTTTTGAGGTGTGCGCATGAGCTCCAGATCGTTGTGGTGTTTCTGACAGCACGGCTGCTGGAGCTGTAGCTTAAGTAAGGAGTTGTCGAGGTTGGAGGGAAATGTTTAATACACATAAAGGTGGAAGGTCACGTCTAATCTGACCTGTGATCAGATCAGCACTCTGCTCCCGAGGTCTCTTTGTGCGTAGCACAGCACAGCACAGGTCAGGAGATTAAGTTGAGTTAAGATGTGTTTCCTCCACCTTAATCATAGACAAATCATAATTGTCCATATATAGTTATTGTCCATGTAATATAAGTGGAAATAGAGCTATAATAATATTTCTATATAAATAGTATTATGTGATTTGTGTACTTTGTACCGAAGCTGTTTGTTGCATGAATAGTGCCTCTGTCTGTCCCACTGAAATCTAGCTGTGAGCGCTGAAGGACTCATTGACTTTCTAATGATCACTGGTCAGCCTGTGCAAGTGCCAGGGGTTTAGCCCATCTGCAATGCTCAGATATCGACTCAGCTGTGAGCCTCTCCTCTCACTTTGGCCTGCCGGCTCTGTGTCAAAATCTATTACCACTACTGTAAAACTGCACACAGGCTAAAAAGTGTTGGGTGTTTTTTATTCTTATTTAATTTTTCTTCCTCTTATTCTTCCTGATCTTTTGTCTCCATCAGCTTTGCTGCTAACCCCTGGCAGAGGATCATCTGGTTCCACAATGATGGATGACATATTGATCCAGCTCGCTTTTAGGCCAAACTGCGCTCCTTCTTCTGTTCCCAGTCCCACACATTTTTACTACGATGGCCCTCGATGCTGCTCTGACCCACTAGGTTCCACTGTTTATGCAAATTCCCTTTCAGACATCATTTAATCTTTCCCGGTTCAATTTCATAGGTTCCCTGCTGCAGTAGTACTGTATGTCTAAGTATGTGAGAGTCAGTGGTTATTGTCTCCCAAGGCATTCTTTTTTTTTTTTCTTTTTTTTCCTTTTTTTTTTTTCCTCAAACTGAATTAATGTCAGTCACCACGTTGCATCATATGTAGTGGTGCATATTAAGCACAAAATATTGGAACCATGGTGCTGAACCTGCTGCTGTCTCCTTGAAGGGACGTGCCCATGGGAGGCACAGGGTTCTCTGCTCCTGCTGATGTTGATGATGATGATGATGGCTAAGCTAAGGCATGTGTCTCCAGAGAGGCCTGTCTGAGAAGAGCCTGGTCAAATGCACAGACAGAAGGAAACTCACTGACACTTGTCACAGGCATGCCTCGCAACAAGCGTACCTCTGAATGACACAACTAATTATTTTTTTATTTATTTGAATAACGGGGCATGAGAAGCAAACAAAAACAAATAACAAAATGACAACCATACCAAAAGCACCTCGGGGCAGATGCCAACACATCACTACCTTGACACTTTCCTCCCCCTCTCATGACGGCTTCTGTCTCGACAGGTAGTATATCACAGACGAGCACACACACAAACTCTGCTTATTCCACACACACACTGTTGCCCAAACCCTCAGGCTCTTGAGATGGCAGGAGTGGCATAATTGTATTCCTCTGTTATCTGTGATCTCTGCTTACTAGACAAGCAGGACCTAACACTAAGCCCAATCAGAGGCCATGCAGGAGCACTGGCCCCGTGCTGGGGCCACAATGCACAAGTACGACGAAGGGGAGTCATTGAGATAGCAGTTGGAAAGGAAAACATAGATTCTAGAAAAGGACACATGGGTGCTTGTTAGTTCAGCATGAATGAGAGTTTTTTGCTAGTGTATTAGTAACAAAATGTTCAGCATATTGCAGTACTTTGTATATTACCTCATGCTCTAGTGAAGATTCATTCGTTGAGCATGACTCCTGTCCAAAACCAAAAACTCAAAAAAAAGTCTTTGTTTAGTATTCTCAAAAGTGGATCAGAGGCCAGATGGGTAACGCATTGTGACAGAGGTGATGTCTAAATTAATCATTCATGCTCTCTCACATGGCTGTGCGCTAAAATATTAATGCCTGAATAAATTTGATTCAGGGCCTGTGATTAGAGGGTTGCCCGGCACACGCATGTTTATTTATGCCCTGGAGAGCAGCCACCAGGGTCAGACTCATCCACCTCACACTCCTATTCTGCACATGGGCTTCGGCGTGTGTGTGTGTGTATGTATGTGTGTGTGAGAGAGAAAGAGAGAGAGAGCGAGAAAGATGAGGGGACAAGCTATACATTATACATCGTATAGTTGAACATGGAAATGATGTATTGAATAATGTTAGGTGTGTTTTTCATTATTTTGATTTTTGTCATGGTAATATGGCCCTTGTGTGTGTGTGTTTCTGTCCTCTTTTTCTTTTGCTATTTTTATGGAAAGATACAGTGATATAGGCAGTGAACATGGAAACTTTAGTAGTGCAAGTCATGACCTGAAGTGCACTAAATCTAATGTTGAAAATTGTATGCTGTTTATTTCATAGAATAATTCATTTGAAATGGTTCATTTTCATTTTAAATACACATAATTTGTGTGTGTGTTGTTTCTATGCATTTTGGGCTCTACAGAGTGATGGATATGTGACGTGTTTTGCTCTTGTGCCTGCTGTATTGCTTCATGAAGTCATCTCTCTCTCTCTCTATCACACTCTATCTCTCTCACTTTCTCTCACACACACACACACACATATACACACACACACACCATTTATAATTCTGTCACACATTTTAGGTGCTAATTAACCTAATGAACCTGCCGTGTAACTCGCTCATGTTCACCTAGCTTGTTTTGTGTGGTATGCTAGGTCCAAATGACATTTTTGTTGTCTGGCTCAGTCATCTCTAAAGAGATTTCCCACCTTCATATATTCTAATAGTTTCACTTTTATTCCAGCATTGCTGTTATAATCATGGACACTTATACTTTTGCAGGATTGTGGAGTTGCAGGGAGCTCTGTATATGAGAGGAACATAACATCACATAATTAATTCTCTTATATATTCAAGCAGTGGAAAGAATAAAGGGTGGCACGATTGTAAAGCATGTGGTGTTGCCACTATTGAGCTTCAGGTCCGCAGTTAGATCAAACTGCCCCCAAACTGCCCCTAGAGGTGAATAAGTGTAAACCTATCAATAGTTTATTCCCATTTCATGCCAAATGATTCCTAAAGATCTAAAGTTACCAACAATGAATGAATGAACAAATGGACAAAAGAAATTAGACTTACTTTAGTTTTTGTTCATCAAACACTCCCACAATAGCTTGAGGTACTTGCTTCATGCTCCTCATATCATTTATGAAGGTATCTATAAACACACTACTCAACCCAAAATATCTTATTTCTTAAACGTAAAGCTGCATAATATAATTTTTCTGGATTTTTTTTTTCCCTTAGCTAAATGTTTCCTTGAGATGACATGCAGTAAGCTTTGAGCAGTGTTTATGTTTGAGGGATGAGTGTTATGTTGATTGTAATGATGTGGAACTGCAGCATCTACCTGTCACTGGTCCATGCCATCTTTGAGTGACAGGGACTACGCATATGCAGGAGCGTGTTGGACAAGCAGGTCATTTTTCAGTGTCAGGACTGTACATTACACCTGGCATCAGATTTGTCACACATATATACACACACCCTCCTGATTCATTAGACTAGGTTTAATATCTGTTTTCCCTGTCTAAAGAACATCCCTCCACTGCTCGAGCGGTTCATGACTGATGGACTTAGTACACTGCTGTGTGACAGTGAGCCCTGATGTCAGAATTTCACCTTGTGTTGTCTTTTATTTCTCTCACTCTCAACTATGTGACCCCCAGTTTGCTTATTTTAGCCGTTTTGTGACCTCTCTGACTCTACAGATGTCTCTGGATATTATATATATATATATATATATATATATATATATATATATATATATATATATATATATATATTATGCGGTAATTATAAGGGCAATAATTCCTTTGAAATGATCAGGAGGGTTTCTTTGTAAACATTACTGCTAAACAAGATCATCTCTTAATGACTATTTGTCCCATGACATTTCCTGATTTGTATTAATACTCACAGATTTCTACTAAATGCACCTCAATATTTTCTGACCTTTTGATTATGGGGATGTTTTTGTTGCCTAATTTCTCGTGTGACTGCTCGGAGTAACTTTGGAATTAGCGAAGTTGGCTGATAATACTATTTAAAGGCTGCAAGTTTAAGTGATGCAAAGCATGAATGTTACCGGAAACGATATGCTGATAAGGTTTCATTTGAATTAGAATCGTCTTCATTTTTTTCACTCGTGCAGCAGAGGCCAGTGAGCAGCATGGTGCCTTGGTATTTTAATCTGGGCTATTTGTAAATGACAACACAGTGGGCTCTGACAGGTGCTAATCGCTGACAGGAGAAGTAGCTGAGGAATGTGCCAGACACTCTCTCTGGCCCTGATCCAGGGCTACCTGCTAAGCCCCCACCCTCCCACCATTCTCTCCATTTTTTTTTCTTCCACCCATCTAGCTCTGCCCCATCTCCTCCGTCCAACCTGTACACGTTTGACGACATCAGAGAGTGAAAAGCTCACCTGTGCAATATATGGTAGAATCAGAGCACAACAGGGATTCTTCTGCTTCCTACACCTGTCTGCATTACTTTCTTTTGTCAGCAATCCTAAAAGTTGATAAAGGGAAGAAAGAAAGAAAGAAAGAAAGAAAGAAAGAAAGAAAGAAAGAAAGAAAGAAAGAAATAAAAAGGAATACATCTATCTGCATCCCAAATTCTTTTAATGAGAGCAATAATTATTTTGCGGTCTGAGAGTACACAGCAGAACTCCTATGTTGTACCAGGTTTGAAGCATCACTTGGCACTCCTGTAATTGACATTCCTTCAAGAGGGAAGAGTAGATAATACTCTTTTGCAGCATATGACATTGTACTGCCCTCGGTTTGTAGAGGTATTGCTGTGAAATGTGTGATCTCCTGCAGAGGGAACATTAGCTCACATCTGGCCCAACAGGGCAGAATGTGTTTCCAGGTGGAGTGTGTTCACTGGACTTTGGCTCCAGGCCCTGCTGAGGTGTAAGTGCCAGAAGCTGCTGCAGCTGTAGGAGTGGCACCGGGGCCTACTTCTCCTCAAAGCCCTCCACATGTCCCGACTGGGCTCATTAAATCCAACTTCAGCTTCATTTAATCCATTTTTTATATCTTAGGAGAAGCAAAAAAATCCTCTATAATCTTAAATATCTACTAATTTATGCTTTGGAAGAGGACTGAAGGAAAACCTTGATGTTTTGTATAACATCCAAGACTGAAAAAAAAAATGCCTCTTCTCTTGGAGTTGCTCTTGTACTTCAAAATTTTTTTCCTTCATGCAAGCATGGAAAATGACATGGCTACCACCAGCCCCTTTAATTATGTAGCTCAGTAGATGTAGTCTAGGAAAGTTTAATTTGTAGCACAAATATCGATGCATGAAATCTCTTACAGCTTGCTGCTGCCTGTGTTCCTCTTAAGCATAGACTCAGGGATGGTAGCTGATGCCGTGGGATTGCAAGGAGCCTGCCGAATGGAACATCATTTATTTCAAATTAGTAATGCCTGTATGGACATCCGGCCTACCAGGAATGAAAGGCAGAACACCATTTCGCTTCTGTCAGATCTCCAGACGGAGCCAATTCTAAACACCAATGGAAAATCCCCCCTACCTTTTCCTCAAATCTTTTGTTTCAGTCTTATTTTCCCTGTTGCATGTGTTTTCATAAGTCCCCAGTTAACTAAAGCGCGAGTGCCACTACTCATGCGTAGAGGGGCTGTAAACTGTCCTCACGTCATACTTGCATGAGGAAGCTAGGGGGAAATTTTAAGCAGCATATCCATCCCCTCGTTAGCCTGGATGACATCTGCTGAGAGGGGCGAGCTCTGCTTCTAGGGTTAGGTTAGCATGCCAGGCCAGGTCGAGACACAATGCCAGCCTCACCGTGCTCCCAGTTCTTGCCCTTCTGCCTTGGCCGCTGCACTCCAGCAAGCAGGGGGCTGTCATGCGTCAGCTGCAATTATAATCACATCTACATACACACACACACACACATCAATGCGGCAAATCCTGCATATTCACGCATTACTTTTTCCTTTCTCTTTATATGCATCATGTTTAGTTGTAGTTGCTGAGTGGTCACTCGTATCACCAGTAATAACACTGATCACATTTTGAGATTTTGGTCCAAAATTTCTGCTATTTTATACTACCCAAATTTGTTGTCTGCAATTTTTCTTTGTTGAAAATAAAGTCTACTGGTGAGTGTCATATTAAAATATTTTAGATCGTCTATTTTAATCTAGTGACATTTGGTTTCTTTGTCGGTTTGTAATTGATATTATTGTGTCAAAATGAAAAGTGTGAAGCAGCATTACATGCTAAACTTTACCTTAAGACCATGTGATCATTACGCAAAGTACAATTTATCTATACACTCTCCTTTAGGTCTCTTTATTGTTTCTTTTTTTTTGTCTCTGTTTAACCAACAAAGGACTTGCAACAACCTTGTAAAAAAAAAAGTGAAAGCTTGTGAGAACTTTTTGCCTTTATCAGAAGCACAGGACTCAAACATGTGATGTGCTATGCAACTTCTACAGGTTCAGGCCATATCTTTATTCCTAAAAGATTTTTTAAATGATTTATGTACTGCCTTTTATTCTTTAGATTGTTTTCATATTATATGTAAGTATGGGACTTTTTCCCAGCTATGAATGGCAGAATGAACAGTGTGTGGTGTTGGTGAGCTTCTGCTTGCTGGCTCAGGCTACTGACAGGCAGCTCTTTGTGAGTGTGTGTGCTAGGGCAGCTTGTGCTCCTGGTACTACTCTCTGTTTGTAAGGCATCTCTCAGTCCATAAACAGCACAGTATTGCTAACAGCAGTGTCTTTGTCCTCAGCGGTCACACAGCTGTTCACCCCACAGATCTGTGTGCGAGTGTTGGCGTGCCTGCTTGCGTCGTAGAGTCCTCAAAGCTCATTGCTCTTTTATTTATTCTACCAGGGTGTAGATAAAGTAATATAAACATCCTTTAAAATACCTGAATTTTCATTGTCATTGTCATTTCATTGTTTATAAATTTGTTTAATCATAGAATTGTTTTCATGTTTAATGACATATCGTGGCATGAGTGGTATAAAAGGAATAAAACACCTCTGTTTATTTTCTAATAACAGCATGTTCTGAAGTGTTTTATTCTCATTTATACCACAGCAACCTCTAGAGAAAACATTTTTGTAAGTTAAACACCACCACGTGTTTTTTTTTATTTGTTTTTAGTTAATTATGTTGTAGCACTGCTGCAAAACGTTGGTTTCTGATATCATTGTAAAACTCATTCCCTCACTAGCCTCTCTCTCTCTCTCTCTCTCTCTTTCTCTCTTTCTCTCTCTTTTGCTTTCATACAAAAAATGCAGCTTGTCATGTTACTGAGAAATCTCCAAGCACTCCATCCTGAGTTTTCCTTGTTAGAAAACGTAAAGTTACAGCTTTAACTCTGACTGTTACAAGACACTGGAGACTCCTTCCACGCTCTTTCCATGATAGCACATTAGGAGTGTGTTAATGTAACCATCTGATTTTCCTTTGTTTGGGTCATGCTGTTGTGTAGAATTAAGCAACACATCCTAACCAATCAGAATACAGAATTCAGAGCTGCTCTGGTTTTAAAGTAAATTGCAAACTACATCCTTTACACTGTTAAGTGAGAGAATCTCTTAGCAAAGCTAGTGCCTTGGAGTTGTCCAAATATAAATAGTGGAAATTTCAATGTTAAAATGTAATTGTAACATTGAAATTTGCTTGAATTAGAATCAAATTTACAAATACTTATCACTTAACAGTTCAGAAGGCTTTAGAAACTTTGAGTCAGTTATAGTTACTTACATTAAACCCAGGGTATTATTTTTAAACCTTATCTGCACCAGATCATACATGTACTGTAAGTATGAATGAAGGGTGTAGAAATTTGGTATTGTTTTCTTTTTAATGATGAATATGTTGTTGTGTTTTGACTGGATTCTTCTGTAGTTATCGATAACAAACTGAATTAATGAAACTCCAAACATTAAGAGTAACAGACACATTGCAGCCGTGACACATCTCTTTAATACGTAAGGTTGAACCCAATGTTCCAGGTTTGCGTGATATAGCAGTAAAGAGGCGCATCTAGTTTCAGTCCTGCCAATAAGACCAGAAGCTGTTTTTTTAAGACATCTGTTAATAAATTCCTAAACAGGATCAACTTACAGCATTTGCTGGTCTTATTTATGTTAGGGTATAGTTCATGATCAACGCTCTCTCAACATGTTTATTGCTTTGGCTGGCCTCCTCACTGAGTCTTATTTATTATAGTAAAAGTCCAAGGGGGCTGAAGGTAACTTTGCAGCTCTTGTGTCTGTCGCTAACGCTGGGGTCACATTCTATCAGGCTTACTAGAGAGAGAGTGTGAGTGTGTATGAGAACAGGCCTCTGTGTGTCGAGCCCACCTCATCGCCCTCCTCATCGCCCTCCTCTTGCCCACGGATCTAAACAACATTAAGAAGAGGTGGGCTCAGTGAGATACCATGTATTATTCATGAGCGATTGAAAGGTATCCAGGTTATGTTATTACGCCGCTTTAGTAGTGTCCCTGCTGCCGGATCTCAGCCATCCATAGGGAGTCACTTTCCAAACAGTAACCTACAATCAACTCGATTCTGCTGCCACCACGATGCAACTTCAAAAAAACAAGCAAATAATTTTGTTCAACTGCAACCTTGCCAATATGTGACATTCAGTAATAGATTCAAAAGGACGAGTAGAAGGAGGACAAAAGGCGGAAGACAAAAGAAGAAGAAAACAGACAGGGAGATTTGAAAAGGACAGTCACAGAGTTGACAAGTGAGTTATAATATCGTGTCCTTTATGAATAATTAATTTGATGGAGCAGATCTCTCAGAAGTTGGATTAAATTAGTTCTGCTATGTCTAAAAAGTTAGATATGCTTCATTAGTGGATGAGATGGCAGGGAGGTCAGGTAAGGTGTGGAATCTGCTGTGGTTAATTCGGCAGTGCTGAGGTGATTTTGTCTCTTAGCCCCTTCTGATTTCATGTCAAGTTTTATTCGCTGTGCCTCATAATCATTTGCTGCTAATTCATCCATTTCACTACACCACTTCAGGCCTGTATAGCTCATTTTTGCACTGTGTTGCAAATGTCAAGTGAATCCTTCAGAATTGAATTGCATATTTTTTTTTTCCTGATTTCTCCTGAAGTATTTTCAGTTGATAATATTGTAATATGCATACCACATATTTTAGCAAAATCAAGCCAAATAAATTAACAACATGGAAACCACCAAAGGTAATTTATGTAAAATAACAGTATTGTCAAACTAAGCCAAAAAATGGATGATGAGGTGATGTTTTATTAAGCAAACATGTAGAATATTGTTAGCTAAAGCTATAAGGTTATAATGTGTGTGTGTGTGTGTGCATGTATATGTATGTATATGTGTGTGTCTGTGTTTGCTTGTAAGACTTGTTGCTCACAATAATCTCTCTTCATCATGGTAGCTGTGGTCATTGTTGAATGAAGCAAAAGATGCAATTCTCCTTTGTGAGTTCCCTCCATGCCTCGTGTCTCCTCATAATAGTATTATTATTTGACTTTCACTAAACATGCAATGTGTCTTGGTATTGACTGAAAGGAGAACAAACTTGTGTTTTGACTGGGCACAAGGCCACACTGTACTGCACTGGCTGCCACAATCCCTCTTCCTGTTCACCAGGAAACAAATGTGATGGACACCTTAGAATGAAATATGAATTGAAGAAAAAAGAAGTACGACGAAGGGAAATATCCATTGTTTGACCTTTTGGCCTTTAAAAATATATATATATTCCCAGGACAGAACATTTTCACAAATATTCTATTTGATTACATTAAATGTTAGGTTTGTAAAGCTTTAAGCTTGCCATAGTCGGTTTTGTTGTTGGACTGTATGCCGTATTTTTCCGCCATTTTGCTCTGTTCTTTGCTTTATGCTTCAGCCAGACAATTTTCAGAGTAATAATGAATTCAGAGTGAGTCGAGAGAATATTTAAGTGTTGAAAACTGTCAGATTCTGTCAGTGCTCTGACTTTTTAAAAGCACAGGGTTGCATGATGCTGCTTGATTCCCTTTACACTGATGTTTGATGCCTTGCTTAACGCCCTCTGTTTCCGCTTTAACTAAATTAACACAGACGTTCCTGTTTCCACAGAGAACAAATGCTTGTTTGGAGAGTGCATATATTTTACATATCATTGGCTTGCCATTAATGTGTTTAGCAAACTATAAATTGAGAGAAGAAACCTTTTTTTTTTACTTCCTTTTTTCTACTTAATTTGATGCTGGCATTTAGATATAATTCAGCCAGTTGCTTTGACATCAGCAACAAAAAAAAAAGCAATAATTAAGCAATAATCTTAAAAAGCAATAATTGAAAAAAAGTGTACCTGACATGTAGTACAGAGTTATATCTTACTGTAAGTATGACCAGCCTTCCTTCCAAATGAAGTCTACATGGGAGCAGTTAGGCAAAGTTCCTTGTCTCTGTGTGGGACCTCTAAGTCTGAAGTGAATAAGTTGGTGCACGCAGTTTCTGAAAAGTAAAAAGAAATCGCTCACTCTGTCCCAAGACGGAAATGCCACAGGAGACTACAGGTCTTCCCAGACAGCAGTAACAGCAGGCTTGACAGGCTTCACAGAGATCAGATACCGTCTCTTATCACACCAATCTTTAAGGAGGGGTTTCGAGAAAAGGGAACATGCAGAGAAATTTCACAAGAACATATCAGAGAAATCTGATGTTGGAAAGTTTGAAAGCATACAAATGTGACTGTACAAGGGAGGGAAAAGTAAGCGAAAAGCATTTTTTCAGCAAGGAATTGTTGTAACCAGACATTCTGGATCCCACTCATCACTGCCCCAGTGTACCAGTTGTTCTGTATTAATGAGTACATTTTAATATGCAGTACTTTGAGAATCTTTCCACATGTTGTACAGTGATTCATTTAATAAGGACCAGAAATAGTGAAGAAACATCCTGAAGCTCTCAAACTATTAAATCACAATTTGTCCACCAGTATGTATGACAAACCTGAACGTGAATATCTGTTACTTTAGAAGGCCTGGTGCTAAATTAAAGTTTTACTTGGAGTCTGAACCTTGCTTGCACTTGCCTTCACTGATCCATTGTTAGATTTATGTTGTTTTGCATTAAAAAAGCCAAACAATTATATGTTTGGTTATAAAAGTCTTCTATGCTCCTGCTTCCTAACCTGTGCATATGAAGGGATGCGGTAGCTCAGTGGTTAAGATGTTGGACTGCTGATCAGAAGGTCATGAGTTTGAATCCCAGGTCCACCAAGCTGCCACTGCTGGGCCCTTAAGCAAGGCCCTTAACCCTCAATTGCTCAGTTGTATAAATTGGAAAAAAATGTAAATGCTAGAAATGAAAATGTAAATATGTGAATAGAATTACGTCTACCCTACATAGTAATACATCATTTCCTGGTATGCTGAACACTGTTTAATGGTTTCACATGTCACATGATAAATACTCTTTATCATCTCTTCAAATACTTTTCTTTTCCTCATGTTTTTTGTAATACAACGCTGGGAAAAGAGGGGTGCTTTAACAAAGTTCAAATTAGTGTGGTTATTAGACAGAGACAAAAACAACACCGCAATCAGTAGGTGTTGAAATGTGCTCAACTCCCATCGAGCCTTTATAGAGGCTTCCTGTCAAAACATGTAAATGAAGGTGACCGCGCGTCCGTTTTTGGCAATCGTAATTAAGGTGATTCAATTTGGAGTCCTGCAATATCCAGGAACTCGGGACAGCAGGGTTCCCTCGGGTCTCGGCTAATTTGAAGATAGCATTTATGCTCTGAATGTTTGTGGGTTTTTTTTTAATTTCTTATTGGATAATGAACTGTTAGGAAGTGTTAGATCTCAGCATCATCTGCGGTCGTGTTTTTTTTGCTGTTGTTTTTTTTTTTTTCTCTGAGATGGGCAGGGAAGAACAACCTGAGGTGTGGTGTTGTACAGATAATTAAAAGGCAAAATTTGTGTTTGGTGCTTTGATCTGTCTGTCAAGTTTCTGATTAGAAAAGCTAAACCCTTTAATCAGCAGTAATAGGATTATTACCGTTACTAAACTGTTTGAAAGATGGAGCATCAAGTTTGTTTTTTCTTCCCCAGTCCAGTGCACTGTAGCTCACTTGCTCTGCAGCGTGTGAAGTTACTGGAAGCCTGGGAAATAATGTGCAGCATGTGATTAGGAAGAACTGAGCTGATTTTAAGAGCAGCCCTCCCCCTGTTGCTGCCTGGCTTGTGTGCTGTTGTTCTTTTTCTCTTTCTTACTCTTCCTTTTTTCTCTTTGTCTTTACAGAGAAAAGCTACTGTATTATCAGCTCTGAAATAGCACCAGTTATTTCACTGTGTGTTTGTGTGTGTTTGTTTGTGTGTGTGTAAGTAAATACAGAACAAGCGAGCGTATTCTGTATTCATGTTGTATTCCATACGGCTTCTTTCCATCAGCTGCATTGTCAGTTATATAATAGTGACAGTGGGATCGAGATATTCTGTTTTCGCCCTGTTGGGGGACAATGAAGCGTGAAGCTGTGTTTAATTAAGAAGTAGATGCGGTTGTATTTTTTTTTTTTTTTTTAAAGCCATGCGTCTATACCACTCAAGACCTGATTTCTTTAATAATCTATTTAAGAGAAAAGGAAAGCACAGTGACACATGCATGAATATTAATACAGTCTATATAGTTAATATAGTTGATGCTGTATGAGTTTTAATTCCACTTGGTCACGTTTGGTGCACATTTTCTATAAACACTGCCCTGATCTGCAATTGCAAGTCACTTACTATATTGAAGGTATTAAGTGAATGAATATGGTTCAGTTGATGGGTGACAGAATGACCAGCATGGCTGCAGTAGATGTATGGTGTCCAGCAGCCCATGGAAACTCTGGTCCATGTAATAAGAAACCTGAACCCCAGGTCTGCATGGACGTTTGCAAGCCGAGTAATCACACTCTGCTCCCAAATCTATTAGTATTAATTTGGATGCTTCAGTAAGGTTGGTTGATTAAGTTTCAACAATTTGTAAAAACGACCTTGTGCCATTGGACTGGATTGGCCTTTATTTTTATTACATTCTTGTGACACAAGTTCAGTTTTTCATATCAATTGTGCAAATATTGTGGACAAATATATAATTATTTCCTCATGTTGCGATTAACCTACATACAAGACATGAACAGTACAAGACTATAAAGCTAAAGTTCTGTTCAGTTCTGACATGAACAGTAAAAAATGTAAATGCTGGAGTATTACAGTTCTTATACAATTAAACAATACAAAGTCAAACATTTGTCAATTAGATTGTACTTTCAGCTTCTGATTAGAAGCTTCAGAATTTTCAACTACTGTGTTACTTTTGTATGTTTATAAGCATTTCCTGTGCATTGTTTCCTCATTCTGTCATGATGGAATTCTGTGTGTAAACCTTCTTTATGAGTATTTAAATCACATATCGATGAGTAAATGAGATTTTAATACACTCACTGTTTTTCACAGCTTCAGGCTCAAGTCAGTTTGTCAAAACAGAGTGGATGTCTTAAGCCTATTTTCCATTTGTTCTCATTTCCACAAAAGCGATGTAATTATATAAGTTACTAACTTCAGGTTAAACCCTGGACCCAAAAGGCAAGTTGGAAGTTATGGACAAAAGGAAAACTCTCAGCCTTAATATTTGTATCAATAAGGTTTTTATTATGTTAGATTTCTTTGCTACAAATTCCAAGGGTTGCTGTTTAACTGCCTTTATATTCAGTGATGGTTATGTTTGTTTTGCACATATTTATGTGTTTGTGTTGAGTGATTTATCAGTGTTACAACAACTCTTTAGTGGGCTGTTGCCTATAATTCGTCCTCATTTAGGACCCGGCTGAGAAGCGGCTCTGTTTCATCAATGGCAATCCACTTATTACCAGGGCAGCCAGGGATGAGGAAAAGGGAGAGGGCAGAAGTGTTCATTTTTCCCCTCCTTCCAGCTTTAAACAAATAGTTCAATTACTGTGCACTCTTCTGCAGCTATGGTCATTCATACCCATTAAACCTGTGTCTTATCACCCAAAAGAGAGCTTCACATCTCCATCTCCACCGATTGTCAGTAATCAGACTCTTAAAGAAGCGGGTGAGCGGTGCTTTGTGTTGAGAGGGGAGGAGAGTCAGAGAGTGCATGATAAATGGTCTAACTTGAGTGACTGGCTAATAAAGATTTGTCTTAATCAGAAATGATTTGTCAGAACAGGAGCGTGGTCGGGTCAGAACTCAGGTTATGAATAAAACAGTGGCCAGCTGAGTGAAGAAAGCCTAGAGAAATGAGGCCTGATTGCCCAGAACACTCTCTCTCTCTCTCGCTCTCTCTCTCTCTTTCACTCACTCACACGCACACGTGCACACACACACACAGGCCTTTGTCCTTCCTCTGTTTTCTCTCTTTTTCCCCTTACATTCTTTTACTGTCCTTTCCCTGATCCTCAAGGCAAATTCTTTGTAAATGTCTTTATGTTTCATATTTGTGTTGATATTTATTTATACCTTATGTCTGGAATGCTCACTAAGGCCACAAGTAATTAAGATCAAAATGCAGCTTTTTAAAAAGTGCACAACTTTGATTAAAGTGATATTCTGTCACCAGATAGGGAATAACTCAACCAAAAAAAGACAAAAGGGAGTGTGTACATGTGCCAGAGGGTGTGTGAGAGGAGCTGCCTACTGTCAGGCTTATCTTTACTCTTCCCCTGGGCTCTCTTCCTCTCATTTGGCTGTCCGTGGATTGTGTCCATCTAGAGGTTTGTGTAGTAACCATCAAAAAGTGTCTGCAGCTCTATAATAAAGAGCAGAGCGGGGCCTGGGAGTGCGCGTGTGTCAGGGCTTGTAGCCTTTCAGCTTTGGGAACTGACACAGGGCTTCAGACAACTCAGAGTGGACTTGCACTCAAACAGCTACTGTAAAATTGATTATGTGTCCAATTATACGTGTCCACAAGGGGGATGGAGGGACGGTCGGACGGCTGGACAGAGGGATGAGGCAACAGAGAGGTAGTGACTCATTCTATCCCTGTTGTGTTCTCCTGTTCTCCTCACTAGCAGGAGAGCGGAATGAAAACGAGTGACATCCGGACCTCAGGGAGTGAACTGATCCTCTGTGGACAGACATGGTCAGTCCAGAGAAAGATTTACAGACTGCTAGCCAGCCAGACAGCTAGCCAGCCAGAAAAAACAGACAGTGAGGCAGAGAAACAGCAACATGACAGAGCCATTAGAGATATTAGGCATGAAAACTGATCACAATGACTAGGAAGAAGTAATACAAACAAGCATTACTTTACTTTTCCTGTCATCCATCATCATTGAATGCGAGCTGATTCAGACATTTCAGCATCTGACTCAATATCCATTTGTTAAAAATATAGATCTTTCAGTGTGCACATTTTCTGTTTCGTACGTGTCGGGCAATAAGCAGATTAAGAGCTTAAATTAAAATCAGCCATTCGGTAATGATGTTGCTATTGTACATTTCAGTAATAGGCTTGTTAAATGGACCTTAGGGAGGAGGATTTTTAGCAGTACCAAGGCTGTGGGAAAGCTTAGCATCAGGGTCACGTAAATTGCTAATAGGGCCTTAGACGGGAGAGGAATATTTTATAGCATTATGAGCCAAAATAAAAATCATACTGGTGGGTAGTGTTTTTTTTTCTTCTTCTTCTTCTTCTCTTCTGCACAAACTTGCTTTACATATAGAAAATCTCACTGGGATGATTTGTTAGCATTTCCTTTAATTATGTCTCAACTAAAGAAAACAACCGTTAAATCTTTAAAGGATAAATCTACAGATGTCTTTGTAGATATTAGAGAAGGATTGGACAGTTTTTATGTTGTGTAATTGAGGTTAGGTTTATGTTGGCTGGCATATTGTGTTTTATTTTCACCGAGCTGTGTGTCATGGAGCATAAGGGCCCTCGTCCCTAATGACCATAGGCAGGGATTGGACAGAGAGGGTGAAGTAAGCTGTGGTAGATCAGGCTTGCTGCTCCAAGCTGCAGGGAGAGCACGGAAGTTATCTCTTATCCTCCTCCTCAATGTCTGTGTTTATTTTTTTTGCAGCCAAACTCAGCATCTGCTGCTTTTTCTGGCCTAGACCCAACCTGCAGAGCTCTCATTATAGTTTGTGTGAGAGAAAAAAGCATATAGGGAGACATATAGACTCTGACAAACAGATAATCAGAGAAGCAGAGGAAAAGAGAAAAGGGTGGACTAGTTCCAGAAATGGGAACTGTATCCTTCTCTCACGGGAGGTGGTGTGTACACAGCTAATTGTTCAATAGGGAAGCTGGTGGTTAAACAGGAGGGAGGGTTTAATGAGAACATCAATTTGTGCTATCCTAACTAAAAGGAATATTTATGCTTTAGGTCCTGTTCTGGGCTGAGTGTAACAGGAGTCATTAATGTATTTTAGACTATTTACACCACAGCAGGGCTACGGGGAGGATGTATCACTTTCACAACATAGATTTGATATGATCATTCATTATTTGTACATTCTGTACTCTGTCCTGCAGATTTTATTGCTATTATTTTTATTTGTACCAGAATGAAACACCAAATAATCAGTCTAGTTTTCTTAGACTTAAGCATTTGCAAATAAATCAACTACCTTGTTCAATTTGCTTTAGTAACATCGTCTTTTTACCAGTAATTTCCATTTCTACAGCTTTCATAATTGAGAAATGTAAGTGAGTCCAATTGCAAGTAAAGGTTATTAAAGCGTGTTAGACATCGGTGTTAAGTTCTCTTTCTTAGAAGTCAATCAAGTCTATCAAGTAGAGCAATACTGGTGATGATACTAAAGCAGTTCCCATTCTTTTCTGCTTATGTGTGTGTGTGTGTGTGTGTGTGTGTGTGTGTGTGTGCGTGTGTGTGTGTGCGAGTGCGTGTTTCTGGTTCCATTGCTGTGTATTTCTCTATTTCTCACCCTGATGGAATTATTTTGTTTGTACTTTCTCTCCTTCAGCCCATGGGTCTCATCCATCATTGGTAGCAGCGTCAGAGCTACTGTCCTTTTTCATGAGTCTGACTATCAGGAAGATTGCAGCATTCTTTTGAGCCCTGGGGGTCACTCTCATTTGTTTTAAGGCACTCTCTTGGACAGAGACTGATAGCAGTGCTTAATTTTCTTTACAGAAGCTTTCCACCCTGAACTGCAGCCGTTTGTCTGTGGCTTGTTGACTAGCTGCTGTTATGATGGTTATTAATATCGCTCTTCACTCTTTTAATCTGCCTATCGGTCACATATCTGTCTGGCTGCTCTATCTAATCTGGATATCCTTCAATCTGTCCGCACTCAGAATAGAAATTAATGAAGGTGCAGACATATATGCATGACCACAGGCTCTCAATTCCACTACGGCTTTGACCTCTCTGTCTCTCATATATTTGTCTATATGTGTTGGTTTCTAAGCAGGTAGATGCAGCGCTTTTCGTTGTGTGTCCTGAGCATGCATACTTGCTCTTTGAATGCTGCACCTGTGTAATGCAATCCAGCCATGAGTGTGTTGTTTACTTACAATTGTTTGGTGCATTTGAAAGGCTCACTTTGATCCTTGCAAAGATTCCTCACTTCTCTTCTCCCCCTCCTCCTCTCCAAACCGCTAATGTCTACTCGCAGCATTTTTTTTTTTTTTTTTGGATAAGAAGAATAGAAGTAGGGTTTTTGTTTATTGTTTTCCATGACCCATGGGATGTGCACATGACAGTGACTGCTGATGACATTGTCAGATGCCTTGTTCTGCATGTTTGCTAAATGTAAATAAATCGGTGTATATTGGTGACAGATGAGCTGAATTTTTATAGGAAATGGTTTTCTCAATATTGCATGCGCTGAGTAGCTTCAGCCACAAAATTCATGTTGGGATTATGGTAGGAGTTTGCATGTTCAGGGTTAGTGAGCAGTACTCAAAGTGTTTACTGTAAGTTTAGTTTGTGATTCCAAAGCATTTTGGTTCAGAATTTTAATTAGGCTCCCTTCACTGGCCTTGAAACAAATCACAGTTAAAACCTTTGCCTCACAGCTTCAGTACATGAAGCATATGTTAATAAGTAGAAATGCAACATCTGCCTCCATCTATGTTGAGTTTCACAGAAAAAAAAACCCCTCAAATTTTGTCTGCATCAGAGCAAAATGATTATTGCATTGTCCTCAAACTATAAGGGAGTAGAGCGTTTCTGTTGCATGTCTGACTTCATGTGTTTTTTCACTTGGTACCAATGATAAAATGAGCTGAGCACTCCTAATTTTATACCTCATTTCGCTGCAAGGCCTTTTTAAGTTTAGATCCATTTCCTCTGGAGGAACCGGGTCCGATCCTGGGCCACGGTTCCTGCTTCAGAACAGGTCCACTTTCTAAAATAAGATCTGCTTGGGTAGAGCTTGGCCATTCTTTAATGTTGTACATACAGTCATATTCAGTGTGCCGACATTCTTACCCAGTTTCTTAAAAGCATACATTTAGCTAACCTGTGATTATTATAACTTGTTTTATAATAAAGTTGTGGTGAGACTGGCTAAGCAGAGGCCGTCTACAATACAACGTTTGCTTTTATACAGTATGTGTGTGTCCCGTTGGTTTAAAAAGATACATTATATATACACAAAGCAAACAACTTCTCCTTGTTCATGGTGCTTGAACATTTACCATGTTATGAATTGTACATTATATGGCAAATGGTTTGTGGGCATCTGACCATCATGTGTGGTGTCTTTTAGAAGCTGTTGCTACAAAGTTGGAAGACTTTCTAATAAACTATATGCTGTAACATTATAATTTCCCTTTATTGGTGCCCAAACCTGCTCCAGCATTCCTGTGCACGAAGTGTGTGCCTTAATGACGAAGTGGAAGAACTTGAGTGAATTGCAATGAACTGGAACACCAACTGGCCTCATTGCCTGATGCTGGTGTCTGATCTTACTAATTCTCTTGTGGTTGAATGGCAAATACCCACAGACACTCTACAAATTCTAGCGGAAAGCCTTCGCAGAAGTGTGGAGGACATTATAACAGCAAATAGGGACTAAATCTGGAAAATGATACTCAACAAAAACATATGCGTGCGATTGCAAGATGTCCATAAACTTTTGGAAATGTAGTGTATTTGTCCTTTATACAGCTTGCATTATTTATTTAACTTCATGATTATGGTCCCTGCAGATGCAAAATGCAGAGTTCTGGGGGAAATACCTATGTGGAAGTTTTACTGTTAAGATTCATTGTACTAGGCATAATGTTACAACAGGCCTTCAGTGAATTGAAATTAAACACCATTAGGAATATGTGTGGTGGTCATGAGGAACATATTGGAGGCTTCTCACGCTCTTCCTATTTTTTTGTCTTTTGCAGAACAAATAGGTCAGGAGATTCTATCCAATCTGAACAGTGACCGTGAGAAGATCCAGAGATCCAGGGACCGGGTGAGTGTTCATGTACATGCAAAAACCAGTCCAGTCAGTGCAACTTTTTACTGCAATGGTTAGATACTAAGAAAAAAGTCTAAAGCACTGCAAATCACACATTAGCAAACAGGACATTAATTATGTCAGTGATGGGCAGAGAGCTGCTTTTTGCTTCCTCCCTCTATCTCACAGTGCATTAACATAGTCTTGCACTGCTGCGGTTGATTGTATGTACAGCACAGATAATAGGTCATTTGATAAGAAGCACTACGTTAATAAGATGTCTTTATAGTTAGCTTGTCCCATGCAATAATGGCATGCATGATGTGAGCCTGTCTAAATGGTTACATAGTGAGCAAGAAGAGTATGTTCTAGGGTATTTCCAGAGCCTCCCGTCTTCTTTTTGGTGCATTGTAAATTAATACTGAAACAAAGTCTAACACTTTGGCTTGCTTTAACTCATGTTAACAGACCGGCATTTAAGCTACGGGCTGTAAATTAGTAACTGCATAACTATGCTTGTAAAGTCCTAACTGTTCCAGTGTGGAATGTATTGTGCTGTCCATCATACTGGTCAGTGTGATGGCCTTAATTCTTGTATTTTCATCATTCTCTCTCTCTCTCTCTCTCTCTCTCTCTCTCTCTCTCTCTCTCTCTCTCTCTCTCTCTCTCTCTCTCTCTCTCTCTCTCTCTCTGTTGCATTATTATTTTTTTGTTGTCATTTTTTTTATTTACCCCTCTTTCAAAAGTTTTTGTTCCCTTGTTCTTTCCGTATGGGAGTGCTGTGTCCCAACCCCCCAGGTTTAGTGTGCTCAGTCAGGGGCCTTTCTGATGGCCCTTATGAAGGATGCTTAAAGACCACAACATGGCAGTTGGGCTGCTAGCCCATTTCAAAGGAAATAAAACATTTCCTTTCAAAGGTCTGCTGTCTGTAGAGAATAGCCTTCCTTCCCTGGAGCCTCAACTAGCCTCTTACACTTTAAAGGCATTTTGTTGGGCAAAAAAAAAAATCCGGGGTGGGGGGGAAAGATGTGAAACACCGCTCTGCATAAGAGTGCACATCAGGGAGATTAGAACAAATATAATGGATCTACAGATACTCATAAACACAGCTTCATGATATGTACTAGTCTTGCATGGGTTCAGAATGTAGTGTTCCTTCTGGGTCTGATTATAACTGTTAACCTGTGCCATGTCCCAAAACGCAAAAACCTAATTTGTTTTCGCTCTTGTGCCTGTCACCAAGACGCACACACACATACTCTCTCTCTCTCTCACACACACACACAGAGGTTACTAGAGAGCTAGAGCAGGAGAGTAAAGCGGAGAGGCACCCTGCTGTGTGTTAGGAGAGAGCAGCCGTTGTGCTGGAAGACCTCCTGCATCAAATATCTGATTTCTCCTCTACAGCAGCATCAGCATTCCTAAATACACACACACACATATATTCACTCGTACACATTCCTCCAGAGACATGGAGGTCACACATCTATCACATCTATCCACATAAAGTGAGATAAAAAAGAGCCACATAAAGTAAAAAGAAAGAAAAAACAACATTGAGAATTGGCCTGTGGATATCACACCTTTTATTCCATTGTCTGTTAGGATCAATTAAATGTATTATGAATGTAGATCTATCTATCTACATTTACATTTACAGCATTTGGCAGACTACAGATACAGACACACACAAACGCACACGCTCTCATTTTATTAGGAACACCCGTCACCTGTACACCTGTTCATGCAAATATGTAATCAGCCAATCATATAACAGCAGGACAATGCATACAATCATGCAGATAGAAGGCCAGGAGCTTCAGTTCATGTTTACTTCAAACAGTGAGATGAAGAAAAGTCGGATCTCTTTCACTTTGAGGCATAGATTTTGGTAACAGCCGGTTTAGTATTTCATAAACCGTAGCACTCTTGTGATTTTCACATGCAGCAGTCTCTAGAGTTTTCAGAATGGTGCAGAAAAACAAATGACATTGTTTGAGCGACATTTCTGTGACTGGAAATGCCCTGTTGATAAGAGAGGTCAGAGAAAAGTGGGCAGATTGGTTCGAGCCGCCAGGAAAGATATAGTAACACAGATATTCACACTTTATAACAGTGGTGGGCAGAAAAGCATCTCAGCATGTACACAGCATCAAACTTTGAGGGTGATGGGTTTACAGCCTGCAGACCCTCTTCACAGGATTTTCTTCATTCAGTGTAACCTTGAGAGACTGTTGTGTGTAAAAATCAACACTCAAACCAGCCCATTGGTACTATCTTGTTCTCTGTTTTGTTTCCAGTTGAGGGAGACTGATGCGAACTTGGGCAAGAGCTCCCGTATCCTGTCTGGCATGCTGAGAAGGTAAGAGGAAGGTAGGGACCATGTTTCTGTTGCCCCTTTATGGAATTGTGTGAACTACTGGTCTTTTCCTGTCTAATGCATGAGAATATACACATGAACATATGTACAAAACACATTCCAGGTGAGCATGTATGAATAAACGGAAACAGTTTAGCATCAGAGTATCTCACTGAAAGCTGTGGCACTTTTGCCTGTATGAAAATAATCCTAAGATATTTACCTATTTGCGTTAGCAGCCTGGCAGTCTGGCTCCCTTGTGTCTGTTTCACATTTTGACATTATAAAGGTATTGTCCCTGTATGATATTCCTCCAGTAATCAGAACAATATGCAAATACTTACTTTCATAAACAGTTATATGCTATCTCTCTTATATCCCTTTTTCCCTGACTTACTTTTTACACACACGTACACACACACACATATACACACACACACAGAGCGTCAAGCATGCTCACACAGAATTTACTCATCTGTCACATCTCCATTTTATAAAGTGCCTTTGCGCTTGTCCCTGAACCGTGACGGTAAGGTTTTGTTTCTTTTTTCTTTTTTGATTAAGACTAATATGTAAATGACACCAGCTAAATTTAAAATCCTGGGGCCAGGAAGGAAGTGCCAATTGAAATAGATGCTTCAGTGGTTGTAGGCAATCAGGTCCGGCACACAGCGTGAGCGAGCGAGAGAGAGAGAAAGAGAGAGGTTGTCGGGGACATAGACTGTAACCAATATTTCTGCATATGTCTCCATTTTGTCAAGTCTCATTAGAGAGGCTGCGGCTGCCTGGTGTCACAAGAGCTGTCCAGAAATCATTCATCATACCCCCCGCCTCCCTTCGCCACCCCTCCCTCTCCCCTTCCCTTCATCCCACCCCGGCGCTAAGTAAATAACACCACTTATTTCAATATTATCATATTAATGTTAAAGTTCAGCTGTCACCTAATGGGAAGACTTAATCAGACATAGCATTTAAGAAATGTAGTGGCGCAGCGTGGCTGCCGGCTCAGGCCGGCTCAAATCAGGATTTATGAGCTTTTTGCCACGCGTTGCCATGCTCGTGCCTGCTGCCTTTCTGCATGACGGCCCTGCACGCCTTTTTCCCCCTCTCCTAGCTCTCTGAAAGCAAGCAAATTAAGCGCTCATTCTTTAAACCTCCTCTGCTATTCAATGTCATTTATAGTGAGGAGGAAAGAAGAAGAAAAAAAACCACACACACATTGCACTCGCTCACTGCCGACTTCCTAAATGTCTCTGTGTTTGATTAATACAATGGTTTTTTTCCATTGCTGTAATTTTCCTCCTTAACACAGCATCCATTTTCCAATCTACTGTAATTCATACCGTGTATTAACACGCAAAAGTGGTGTTTTATGTGAAAAGGAGAGAAGATTGAACTCCACTCCACCTCTACTACAAACTCTGATGTTCTGAAGAGTCCACACAGATAAACTCACTCACACACTGCAGGATTTGTTTGCCATGAGGTGGTTTTGAAAAGCACTGCTGTGAGACGAGGACATTACCATTCCGTGATAAAAAGTTGTAAATATTGTTACAAGATGGAGCCAGTGACGGCCACGCAAGTCCACATGTTTACCACTCTGAAGAGAAATGTGTACATGTCTCCATACACTCACACTCCTCTTTTAATAGCTTACAAACCCAAAGCAAGCGAGCCATTAGTGCATCGTGGGCCTGCACGCATTCCTGTTTCTCCACAAGTTTAAAGATAGTCAAGGAGATGTGACGTGTTCTGTCCTCCTCCTTCTCTGACAGACTTCTTGTAGATTCTCTGTTTTGAACACATTACACTGCATCAAACACTAAGCATGTATCCCAAAAGGCTTTGGGTTTAATAGGGACACAACCCAAATAATTTGCACTAACAGTGTGGCCTGTAATCAAAGGCATTAATGCCAGCACAGGGAAAGCAGAGCTCCTGACTTGCTCTTCTTCCTTTTCCTCGTCTCCGTCGCGGCTGTGTCGGGTTGTGTAACCCCCCACTCCCCCCTCACTGTAAATTATTCATTTGAGCATCGCAACTCCTGAGGGTTTTAATTATATTGTCACGGTCACAGTCATCCCATTAACTTTTAATGCTAATGCCTGCTTATAGAAATCATAATATCATTAAAGAGTAATCATATCAATTAAAACATTTGCCTTGATGGTTGATAGTTTAATGCCCAGTTGCTCAATTCAATCAGTGCTTCAAAGAAATCGGAGAGGACTGAGGAGCAGAAAAACGTGTGAACCCTGATTAAATGTAATCTTGGACTCATATCTTGCGAAGTCTCTGAATGATGTACATTGCAAGTGAGGATTCCAGACTAAAACGTGCAATGTGACTGAAGCAATTTCTAAACAAAAGTCGATTGTCTCGCACATTTAGACGCAGATCTCGGTCTTTCAGATCTCTGTCTTTATAACTTTCCCAAGTCATCATTGACTTGGGAAACTGTATAGGTTTACTCACATGGTTTCATTAAATGTATATTGTGAGATAGCAAAATGGCAGCACGATTGAACGACTGCAGAAAGGCTTATCACAGCCATCCCAGCTACGCACAGATTCTGTTTTGTCTCCTGCAAAAAATTTTCAAAAATGCACCAAATGAGAGCAAGAGCCTCTCTGAGACAGTGAGAGAAATAGATATGGAGAGAGAGAGAGAGAGAGAGAGAGAGAGAGGTCACAGTGTGCTTAGTGCCCAGCTCCTCCACTCTGAGCGGTCAGCAGGGGATCGTGCCAAGCCAGAGCCTGATAGAGCATGCAGGTGGTTGAGTCTGTCGCCAGCCCAGATCAAAAAGTCAAACCCCTGGGTGGACCTTCCTTTGAAATGGGAATGGGCCAGAGATATCAGACAGAAAACATAAGCAAGCCCCGCACCGCGAAAGAGCTCCATATTCATGCTCTGGCTTACAGCAGCCAGGCCACAGTCTTCAGAGAAGCCCACAGCCTGACTGGACGCTGATTAAGAGATCAGCGTGTGTGTGTGTGTGTGTGTGTGTGTGTGTGTGTGTGTGTGTGTGTGGTCTTACCACTACCTTCATAGGTGGGCACTAACATACCACAATTACTTCAATTTACTAAAATGACTTTTACTTTGTTTTATTCATAACAGACATTTGTTTTATGGCTTAACCCTGGTGGTGTTCAGTTGGACATGGAGTACACTGCGGATTCTAAAGCGTCACTGTGTACCACTTGTAGAGTGTATACTATATGTGGAAACAGTCAAAATGAAGCTTTAGCCTAACACTACTGTTGGGGTGATTAATGTTACTGCCTCAGGATATTAGTGGCTTTGAAACCAGCAAAGTGCCACTGCTAATGTCGGCTCTGTTTGTGGCAATATGCAGTACAGGCTCACTGTACAGAATTATAAGGAATTCATATCCAAATTCAGTGTTCACTGCTGGTCTGGATGTGTGGAGTAATAGTTTATAACAGAATGTTCAGAAGAATCAGTTTGGTATTCAGAAATGTAAACTGAATGATTTTTTTTTTCTTGACATTACAACCTTTATCAACATCACTGTTTCTTCTGAAATGTAAATCTGAATTTTTTTTAACAACTCTTCACTGGATATTTCTGCCTCTTACTGAAGCACTATTTTTTTTAAGTCTTTTTGAAGGAACAACAGAATAAGACCTTTTGTAATACACATGGTTATGTTACAATTAAAATCATTTTTTATTACAAGTTTATTATACTTATCTCTCTCATGCCTCTCTTTTTATATATATATATATATATATATATATATATATATATATATATATATATATATATATATATATATATATATATACACTTTTTATTGTCTTTATATATCTCTCAAATTTGAATCTTGAATACGTTGCACAAATAGCATGATTTTCTTCCAGTCCCTCTGTGAGGTGGCTGTGGGACTGAATGTGGTGTTTCTGTCAGGGCTCTCGCCGTCACCTTACCACCAATCTGATTTCTCTACCTTACCTTCTGTCTCAGTATGGTGAGTATTATTGTCGTTAAGGCTTGATGACAGAAATGGGAGGTGGGTGGAGAAAGACCTTTTTGAAAACTTGTGTGCGACTCTGTTCTTGTGTTTGCCGGTCCCATTATACAGACATTTGCAAACAATGTCAAGAGAAAGAAGATCAAAGAGAGCACCCCAGAAAAAGCATCTTCTGTGGGGAGCTCTGATGTCCTGAAGATCTCCAAATTTAGACTTCCACTCTGTTGGCTTGCAGTCTTTCTCCCAGCCTGGAATATTAACTATCAGCTATCTAGGTCATATAATTAATGGGATTCAGGAGCAGCAGTGGGCTGTGTAGGGATGCAAATGGAGGGAGTCATGGGGCCCTCTTGAAGTCTTGTTGTGAAGTCGAACAAAAAGATTTGATATTATTTCTAATTGGAGCTGAAAGATATAACAAATTATTGTTCAGCATGTGATTTTCTTTCAATCGTATTCTTTTATTTATTTAGTTTTCGTCCTCCTTTGGAGAAGTTATAGGAAAAATCTTGTCATCAGACTAGAGTAAGGGAAGGAGGAGTCTGGCTGGCTGAGTGGCCGGGGCAAGGCTTCCCTTCCTCCACATTCACAGATACAGGGCTTTGCTATTGACATCTTTTCAGAATTGTAAACGAATGTAGTATTTAATCTGATCTTGTATGTAGGCTAACCTTCAGTATCTCAAGCTCTGTAAATGTAAATGTTGAGGTTAGAAAAATTATCTGTTTGTGCTGTGGATCTCTACAATACCAGTAGATTATGCAAAACCTAAAACTTTAGGAAATCCACAAGTTTCAAATGATTCTTTCTCGAGGTCACTAACATATTCACTTTTTAATATGAACTGAAATATTTATTCAGCATAAGCTTTTATCTAAATGGAAGGTTGTATGCAGTCAATCCATCTAGTGCTACAGTAGCAATGATCCACCATCCAATGAAACATTTTTGGGTCTTGGACTATAAGACTAGATGGATGATGCCAGTGAAGTTATATGTTTTAAAGTCAAACAAGCTGAAGAGCAGCATTTGTTTCTGCAATCATGCAAATAAAATAATGCAGAAATGTATTCAACTCCTGAACTTCTACCGTTCCTCAGCTGCTTCACTTGAGTTCATAATTGGTTTCAACCAGATGCCGTGTGCAGTTTTTTGACAAGCTTTTTATCTTATGTGACTGTGTGCACAGTGAAATCTTTCAAAACAATGACTTTTTTCCCCCAAATCAGGCTGCCATTGATTGATTATATTTATATTGCAATAATATCCACCTAATAATATGTTATTACATTTGCTTTAGTTTTTTGGTTTCTTACATTGCAGATGTAAAAGTCCAAAAAACCTGCTGGATATGCTATCAGAATGAACTATAAAGCTGGAGTGCAGTGCTGCTGTGAGTCCAAATGGGTCTTTTTCATTATAATACCTGTTGGGCTTTTGAGGTAAATCAGGCTACTGGGGCAAACCATTGATAGAAGAAAAAAGAACAGTAAACAATTTAAACACATCTCTGTACATATCTGTTCATTCTGAATAATGTATTTATATTACATTTTCATTCCTACTCTGTATGATCAGAGTGACATGAGTCACAGTGCTAAAGTGTTGTATGTACCTGCATCATGGTGAAAATGTAAGGTTTGCGTTTACAGCAGCTTTTTCTATCTGTTACTGTTTGTTTTTTTTTTTCTTGTAGCGAAGGCAACCAAAGCAGCAGAACAACAAACTATAATCAAATATCTATTCTGTGGACAACTGAAAAAGTAGTCATTTACGGCTGTGTGTGTGCGTGTGCGTGTGTGAGTGTGAGAGAGCAGGTGCATCTCCAGTTTCACGTGTGCCTTGAGACTAGCCAGGCCTTTTAGACTGTGGGGTGTTTAGTACACTTTTGGAATGCAGCCTGTCAGGTTTATTTTAGACAGCCGAAATGTAGAGCATCTCGAGTCTCACATCATTTCACTCATAATGTCTGGAGCTGACATACACCACCAGTCTGTTGCTCCCAAACAAGCTGTGCCCTCTTCACACTTGACTTTTGTCAGATTTATTTTTGGCCCTGAACTTAGAGATTATAAGAAACATGTGCAGAAAGTGCTTAATTACAGAGTTCAAGTATGTGTACTTGACTTTTCTATGATTTTTCATAGATCATAGACTCTTTACTCGTTTCTTTACATCATTACATGAACCAAGAAAATTCTTGGTCTAACATCAAATTGTATGTTTACTTCAGGTATTTGTGTCACTTTAGCTAGGATATCAGACTATTTTATTAAGTAGACACTAATGTAAGGTTGATAGGGGTGGTAATGCAATATAATCCATGAAAAATGTCACCGGCTTTTGTGTTAGTGTTATATCATATGTAGACAATGACATTATGTCAGACAAGCCTACATCAAGCTAGGTAACATTTTAGGGTGGAAACAGCAGTCCTTGGTTAATGTCTGTACGGTTTTGGTCTCTTGGCTAAATCTGCTACTGATTTATGGCCAATAACCAAACTCAGTATGTTACTTGAAGTTCAGGCTTTTCTTACATTTGTCATTCTTTATCTTAATCTTACTTCTTATGTTCCAGCTTAGTCTTTTGTTTGAATAGAAGTTTGTCTGTGTTCACCATCACTGAACCAGCCTATATGGACCACATCATAAACAGTGAGATTTACAAAATATATGTAACATTTAGCCTGTTTACAGAACCAGTGACAAACCGTAGCATATCTTGTCCATGTTAGACAATTGGTCTTATTTAAGATTGTTTCATAGTGTGTATATGCACATTGTCTATACTATGAATGCAAGATCTATACACGTTTTTGCATTTGTTTGGGGTGTGTGTTTGTGTGTGGCAGGCTGATGGGTTGTTGACAGACCTCTGGATGAGCCCCTGTAGCATGCACGCCTCAGCCTCATTACCTGCTGCTGAGAGCCACACAGATAATGGTGACACCTAAACTCTGTGTCTTTCCTTCTCCTATTAGTGTGTGCTGAGCGCTAGCTTTGGAGAAAGCTCACACAGCAGCAGCAGCACAAACAAGCCTACGCTTCAGAGGAAGTCGGTTCTGACAGGGGAGAAGTGCTATGCTTTTAGATTAGGAATGCATTCGTTTGAAGGAACGGGTGCTGACATAACTGTCCTCAGCTCTATTATGCTTTCCATCACTGTGTGTAGTTCATTTCAAAATTCTGATTAAAGGAGATAATTAAAATAAGTATAGGATTAGCCATCCTCTGTATAATTTGCAATTCATGCTTGCTGATTTTACTAACGTGTGCAGCCAATGGGGTAGAAAAGAAAAAGGGGAAAAAAGAGATCCTGTTTGGTCTTTGCCTCATCCTGTCACTATCACTTTTTAATTCGGCAGGGTCAGTGTGTGGGTGACACTGAGGTGGTGGTGTAGTCGTCCTTGTCTCCTCTGTCCTGGAGAAGGTGTTTCTTGGTGCTTTCATATCAGTGACTGTGTAGCTCTTGAAGTGGCTGCCGTGTCACTCCGAGGGCAGCGTGGTGTTTGATCTGGAGTCGGGCAGCTGTCGCCATACAGGAGTCCTGTATGATTCCCCAGCAGGAGCAGTGAGAAAGAGGAACGGAGTCCAACTTTTGATTGACAACATGGGAGGATCTCTTTGCAACCTGCATGAATGTGGGCTTCTGTAGTGTCTGTTGCTGTTAAGGCACTGAACATCACAATGACCCTGGAATAGCATGAGGTAAATCAATTCTTGGATATGAGTGTAGCTTAAAAACACTATGTGACAGAGGAAAAAAGGATACTGACAGATATATACACAAGCAGTGTTCACATTCTGTCTAGTCTTCTAAAACTAAAAAAAAAACAAAACAAAAAACTGGCAAAGGCAGTAATGATGCTTTTGTTAGAACGACTGGACACAAATAATTGCTACAAGCCGGAAGAAGAATCTGATACAGGCCAAGTATGCAGAAATGACATCTCTTTTTATGCCTGAATTTGTTTGTTCAGTTTACAGGTGATTTTTTTTTTTTTTTTTTTTTTTTTCGCACAAAATGCAATAGTAGGTTTAAAGCTCTGGGTCTTTGTGTACTATGTGATAACCCATTCAGAGAAAGAGTGAGCTTGGGCATCTGTCAGGAAAGGAAATAATGAGGTGACGGCATGGAGCATCTATTCTCTTGCTTGGATTTTCTCTTTCGGTTTCTTTTTTTTTTTTCTTGTTTCTTCTCTTCTCCATCAATCCCATTAACACACAATTTAAATAGATAACAGTGACTTCTAGGAATCCGGTAGAAAATAGAACCCATCATGCTGTTCTTCTGTGACTGTCAGTAATTTCAATAGTCGTGTTCCGATTGCCCTGGTCTGTGTGGCCATGTACACAATGTCTTTGTCACAGTCTTGCATCTAGAGCGAGTAAAGCCATTTTTCCTATTATTGCCACCAAGGCCTGCCATCACTTCACTACCTTCCCTCTGTTGTATGTCTCTTCCTCTGACCTTTGGACCCTCTTTGGTCTGTAATACACTTAGAGCACCTGGAATGCACTTATCACAGTGTTTTAATCAGTGTGTCCTGTATAGCTCATAACAAAGAACATGAATAAGATGCATGGAGAGTTGGAGAGACGATAAGTACTGTATGGCCCTCATTTTGCGCAGGGTTGCTGTAGACGTTTGCTACAGTGTCAAGTGAAGTCAAGAAGCTTTTATTGTCATTTCATCCATATATAGCTAAATATAGTACATAGTGAAATAAAACGTTTTTTAAGTACCATAGTGCTACATAAAGTGACATAAGACTACATAAAGCAACGCAGAGCTAAGGACTTAAAATAAGTTGTCCTAGCCACATAAAGTGCATTGTGTGTAGCCTAGTGAAAACAGTGCAAGACAAAAGACAATACAAAACACTACAGGACAAAATAGCAAAAACCGGTGTGAATTCTGTATATTATGTAGTGCATTGTGCAAAAGTAGAGGATTGTAAACAAAAGGGTTCAAGTAAACATATATAGCAGCAATTTGATGAGGTATTGAAATGTAGTGTATTACATGACTTTTCAAGTGAAGTCAATAACCCTGGGAGTTTTGAACAAAATTAGCAATTTGGAGTGTATATTAGCCACAGACAGGCATCCTCTCGCTGAAGATCTTCACAATTTACTCAATTAAGATCTTGTTGTTGTTGGTTTTTTTTTACAGCATCTGTCAGTGGTTATAAAAGCTGAAGATATACATCTTCGAAGACTAAAATCTGTTTAGTGGTAAAATGTACTACTTAATGCACTTCAGTATCCAGAAGTTTGTAGCTACAAGCATAGCTACGTACAAAATTATAATAATAAGAACACTTAAATTTGGATACTTAAATGGAGAGTATCCAAATTTAAGTGTTCTTATTTTTATAATTTTTTATTTTAAGGTTTTAATGTTTCCAAACTTACACAACTGTCATTTGATTTAATAGTTTAATACTATTTGTTCATACAAAATACTGAATTCTATTACTTTTTCTTACGTAGTGTTGAATATTCACTATTGTTAGCTGTTCTGATTTAAGAGACTGAATTATATTACACAACCATTTTAGCCTTCTATTTCATGACCCTTTGTGAGTACACGGACCTGCCAGTGTCACCCAGGTAGAGATTGAGTTTGAAGTCAGTTTATTAGGAGTCAGGTGTGTGTTTTGAACATAAATCACTCTGAAGAGTGTATCTGACAAAGCCCACTCAACACTGCTGCTTCTGCAGGTGATAAATGTGCAGTCAGAGTGACACTTTCACCCTCATCATCCTTTACAGGTACAATACTGCCTTTTGTAGAGTGAAGTTTATTTTCTGGTTCTGGTTAAGGTTAGTTGAAGCTGTAGGTTTTGAAACCAAAAGGTCCAAGGCCATAGCTCCTAGAAATCATGCAAACTTGCTACCAGACTAAATGTTAATATAGGGGGGAGCTTTCTGAATTAACAGGCCAGTACAGACACTTGTCACTGTGATGGTCATCCACATTTTTAATGTCTCCTTCACAGAGCCAGGAGAGACTGGAGCTTCAGCTTTCAGAGTGTGTATTGGATCATGTCAAGTCTGCTTTAAGTTTCCTCTGAGCTTGCCCACTTAGTTTCAGTATTATTAGACCTTCCTTAGATGAATGAATTCGAAAGGATATGAGGTAGGACTTGCTAATGGGCTCACAGCTCTCTAACTGAGTCTCCGAATGGAGCAGATGATTCAAAGTGAAAGTGAGAAAACAGAAATGTTGACTTTATTCCCTTACTTTCTTCCAATCACAAACACACAGCTGCTACTTATCCCCCTTTTATTGTTTGTCTTTAAATTAACAACTGACTCCATAGAATGCTCAATGTCAGGTGACAGGCTTTCTTTGTGTGCTACCACATGCTGAAGGCCCTGAGGCAAATAAAGGCTTTATAGCCCACCTCATATGCTTGTTAAGGCTGCTGTTGTACTTTTGTTCTCAATATTTCACTGACAGTGGATAACATTCACACATTATCTTTTGTCTTTGACAGAAAACAAAGCAAGGTTGTGCTGTCTGTCTAAATGTGAGTATTGGCTGAAACTAATGATAGAGCATGTCCTTAAACTCCCCAGTGGACAGCCTATAGCGACATGCTTTATCTGATTGAGCCTTTGTCTTTTATATGTTTTTTTTTTTTGTAACATACAGCATGGAAGTCCATGACAAATAGAACATCTTACGCTTAAAAGAAGAGCATCTTATGCTTAATTGTGATAATAGTTTATTAGAATGAATAATGTGCACATTTCTGTATTTGAAAATGAATGGTGCAAAACGCTGATAGTTTATGATGGAGACACAGATCAATAGAGACAGTGTCCAAGCAGAGGTATGGTTGTTAGGGATGTCCCTTTAAGTGCCGAGTTTCTCCCTGTCATTGGATGTTTTGTTGAGCTGTAAATGGCCTGAGCCTGACCAAACCAAAAAATGCCCAATTTAAGTGAAGACTATTGAATTATGGAGACATAGTCATTCAAGAAGCTACACACACACACAGACACAATCATACATACACACACTGTTTAGTTTTTCTTCAGCCAGTTGAGACATTTTTCACACTTTTCTCAACTTCTTGCAGAAGGTTTTAATTTGGGTAATCTAGCGTGGAGCTTGCACTGATTGAGGTAAAATCTGCACTGCAGACATGACACTTTGCTCAGCAGTTTGAACTTGAGCACTATGCGACCCAGAGCATGTCTCTGTGTGGAATGTGCTGTGGTATGTGCTGATCCTGAGTCAGTGGTAATTAGAGGCCCAGGGCCTTGGCGCAGCCTAATGACAGGTCTGTGGCCTGTTTTGGCTTTTGTTTGTTTGGAGTGCAGCACTCCACAGCAGGGTTTCTTCCCAGCTGGCACTACCTGCTGGCCCTTGGCCGCCTGTCTGGGTTGGCAAGGCGGCTGGTCCAGGCGCTACAGCAGGCTCGATGCCAGCTGGAGCCCAGTCTTCAGTCTTTTCCACTTCCCTCCACTCCTCCCTGAACTGCCTGCACCCTGGAACATGTTCTGGCTGCTGGCGACGATTGCTTTTGTTAGCACTTCCAGGGTCAACAGCACCCTGTCACTACCTGTCTCACTCCCAGAGCAGTGCCAGCTCCCAAAGTGAAGCACCTCTTCTGCTTTATTAAGTGGTTCATCCCTTAAGCAGAGATGGATTTTATGCATTCAAGACTTTAGTGTTTTTGTAGAGTGCCACGATTTTGATTGACTCACATGAGTGGATGCTATAGCTATGAAAGCCTTTTTTTATACTCTTAAAGAAACTTTTTTTGTTAGACTTTTATGAGAATATGAAAAACAAGATGCAGATTCTGTGCTGGTCATAGCAGTCTCTCCTTTCCCTGGAGTGGTATTTTGATGATTCATCTTTTTACAAACACTGGCAATTTGAGAGCATATAAACAGGAGTAAAAGAGCTTTTGTTCTCTGGCTGAACCTATTTAGTTTAACTGAGTTATCACTTACAATGGGCTGTGAAAGAGCTGTTTTGGAGTTCATGTGCCATGTTCTTATTCACTCCAGAAGCTAAGGTCATGAAGGCTACTCTGTTCTCTCTTACCTTCTAAACTTAGGGTAATTACCTGGATGTGGTTTTTAGCCCACGCACACAACACACAAAAACACACAGGCCCTTCACTCACACATGCATATTAACTCTATAATTAAATAGCCTCTTACAGTCAGATGCTGCCACAATTCTCATGTGAGTGATGTACTGTATGAATGAACATTAAGCTCTGCATATGCATTTGTTTGTTTCACTTGAACTAAATGAGCCCAAATTGTATTTAGCTACATAGTATAAAAAATATTTTTTTAAAATGACTGAGGGTGTTGATGTATGTGTCTTTAACAGCTGTGTTGAATGCGTAATATCAGGTGACTAGCTTGCTCAGCATGCATAAATGAATTCTCATAAACCAGCGGGAGAACAGAACACTCTGTTTGTTCGCATATAGCCCAGAGTCGAAAATGAACATCAGCCCAAATCCTCACGTTCAGATTCAGCAGTCTCTGCTGACCGGGTCAGTGCATTTGTGTACTTCTTTGTTTGTTTGGTTTGAACGGTGCTTCCCGTCTGTTCGCCAGGCTTCAAGAAGAGTCAGCAGTGATGGCGCCGAGGCTAACATTGTCAAGATGTTAGGAGGAGGTTGTGAGAGCGTTGGCATGTTGGCCTGGCAGACCTGTGTCACTCTTCAGCCTGTTTGCTGACTGAGTTCAAATCCTTACACCTTACCTGACCTGAATTCATATCTGTCTATCACACACATGTGAGTATGAGCTCGCTGGAGCCAGACACATTGCCAAGCTGTTTCCCCACTGGATAAGCAGACACTGAGAGACTCTGTGACTAGCATGGTCTTTATTTAATAAGGCATGGATGCCTAGCGCCCTGTCTAAAAACTGCCTTGTGGTCAAGCATTTTAGGACAGCCTTTGCATAAACCATCTTAAACACTGCTTTCCTTTCACAAATCGTTAATTATAGGTTTTAGGAGAGCACAAGACACAGAGCAAATGCAAGGCACCCCAAGAACATACAGCATAATGTCAATATCCAAAAACTGAGAAATTCTTTGCTAAAATAGGATGAGTCTATAGTTCTTTTTGAAGAGTGTTACATTCTTGTAAGAATATTATGCGTTATGAATTGTAATATTAATTTGGCAGACTCTTGTCAAACCATAGAACCTTTGAGATCACTCAACATCTTAATCAAAAACTTGGTGGGAAATGTACTGTAGCTGCTTTTTATAAAGTATCATCTCTTCCTATGCCTGGTTAAACTGTTTATATGTTGCAGACTCCGACACTGGATGTGTTTAGACAACAGAGGTTGCATTGTATCCTAAATTTAATAAGTCACTTGGTGCGGTATTTGGCTGCCACATTTACCTGCTCAGCAATCCGATAGATGATGCCCTGTGACAATGGCCATGACTCTCATTCAGAGGACTTGACCTCACTTACAAGCATAAATCACTCCAACTCACAGCCATTTGTACAAACTGTGGAATGTTGACCCCTCGGTTCTCCAGCTTCCACACTATAACAGAAGTGTCATACTTTCTGTCCCTCAAGGTTTCTATTCAATTGTAGCATCTCATATAGTTTTTCTTCTTTATGGACTTTTTTCCATGCTTTGGGCTTTGTTTGTTTTGTTTAGTTATGGCTCCTTGTGGAGCTTCTGCCGCCTTGGCCAGTGTTTCTTCAGGCCTGAATAGGCTTAATCTGGCAGTGCTAGGATGGGAGGCAGATCTGAGTTGGAACTCTGAGGTTGGTTGTGTTCTCATCGTCTCAACGAGTTCTTTGTGCTGACCGTTCCTCTCAGACCAACACAAAGGCGACAGTGAAGGCCAGGCCAGCGCAAGCTGAACCATGGAGAGAGACCCCCCCTGACCATCATATAATGCCAGAAGACGTGTGCCATTGTTTTTGTTTGTTTCTCCACGGTTCTGATTTATGAGCCTGTCTTGTTTTTTATTTAAAAGAATGAGTCATTCACCCCCACCCCCCAAACCCCCTGTGTACCTTTATTCAGAGAGGGTTTAAATAGAATGTATAGTGTATTGCTAGAATTCTAATGGATAACCTAGTGCATGTGATGTTTAAGTCATAATGATATCACAACGCTGTGAGGTTTTAGTTTTAGATCTTGGTAAGTAAGGGTGGTTGATCTTTTGACCTTCTCAGCTGTCTGTCTGTCACTGCAGCTCAGTGCTCAATCCCATCAAGTTGGCATTATTTTTTCCACCATATAGCCTTGAGCATCACCAATATCTTTACCATAGTGTATAACAGCATCATTAGGCCACTTTTGCTGATGACAGGAACCTGTGGAGTAATTTTTGCTGACCTGCAGAGTCATTAGTGTTTACACGAGGCCACAGGGCGAGATAACAAGTGAACATTCTGCTGTTCCAGTTCACTGCTGTTGGCCAAAGAAGCAGTTCATTACGTGGATGTATTTTATACTAGTGTTTAAAATGGTAAGAAATGTTTGATCTTTTGCTCTTTGCCGGTGCTAAAGTCTAAAAATTATCCAGCTGTCTTTTTTTTTTTTTTTTTTTAAACCAGTGAGGGCTGAGACACAAAGCAGCTTTCAGTTATTCACTTATTCTAACTGGTAAGTGATTAACATCAGAAATCTGGTTGTCATAATGACCATAGTGAAATATTTCAATAAAGTTAAATTCTTTTCCTTTTCTTTAAAATTCTTTCTGAATATGGTGCAAGGTCCAGAATCTGAATATACTTAAAGCATAGATTGCACTCCTAAAACACTTCCCAGCCGATGTGGACTGGAAAAGCAGTGGGTGCTTTTTTAGCTTGCAGAGTGAATGATTGAGTATTGAGCTGCAACCCAGCAAGCTCTTGCATCTAGTCTGGAGTATTTCTTCTCTATACTGCTGAATGAAATGTTTTTCCCACCTTTCTTAACAGTAAACGCTACCACGGTCGAATCAATGGCCTTCCCCTTTGATGTGCCTAAATGCATTATAACGGCCCCATTTTAATTGGCCAGGAGAGGCGCAGATCAATACATGCTGTAATTGGCTGACATAGGATGGGTGTGAGACTTTATTAACATTAATATTTAGACATGATGTGGGAGGACCTGACTAAGGTTAAATGTACATCGGGAGCGAGCTCCTTTGATCTGGCAGATAAGCAGATCGATTTTAACGAGAACAAATCAGAGAGATGGGAAGAATGGGCACCACTGATTTTTATTGGATTTTGAGGGAAGTTTCAGGTTGAGGAGAGAGAACCATTCTGTTTCTGTCCTTTTCCATCAGATTCTGATATGACTAGGAATTGCTGTCCTCATCAGAAGCAGTAACATGATATTTGTAGAATGCTTTTGCAGATGATTTTGTCGAACGCTGTCTATCACCAGATGTCTAGTGTGAGTATTAAACTGAAATAGAGGTAAAACATAACTCGAGGCTTGTGTTGACATGTTTGTTGCCTCACATCACTTTCTGTACACCCCTCAGATTCAGGTCACACACAGTCAGACCTTCATACTGTCTGAGCTACCTGCACACACCGTTGTCATGGAAATGGATAAGAGCTATTATAAATGCTTAATTATAATTGAGTTATAATTTTATTATAACTCAATAATAAAAAAAAATCCTTGCTGAACAGCCTTTTTTAACAGACTTTTTTAACTAGATACTTTTTTCTCTTACTCAAGTAGACTCTTATTTTTACTTCAGAAAGTTTTCTTAGGATTAGTTTCTTAGTACTTTTATTGGAGTACCAATTTTTAATATTCTAACCACCTCTGACAAGAACAAGTTATTAAATGCAAACGTTATCTAACATCAAAGTTTAGATGAGTTTAACTTTATAAAACATCACAAAATTATTGAATTAAAAGCTTTATTTAAACTGAAATTAAAATGTTTCTCTTTTTCCCATTTTTCTTTCGTGCCTCTCTTGCAGCAAACAGTACAGTGTTGCAGATATTGATGTATGTTATTACAGGATTGTAATATGTCCAGTTGTTTTGAGGTTAGGTGACTGACTTAGCCATTTAAAAACATTCTAGTTCTTTACCTTCAGACGTTCTTGGGTTGCTTTCATATGTTTTGGATCATCATCCACCTGAAACACTGTCATTTGGCAGCATTTTCCTGAATCTGAGCTTTATACACTTCAGAATTCCTCCTGCTACTTCTATCAGCAGTCACATCATCAGTACACACCAGTGACCCAGTTCCACTGGCAGCCGTACATGCCAATGCCATAACACTGTCTCTACCTTGTTCAACAGATGATGTGGTATGCTTTGGATCATAAGCCTGTCCTTTCCTTCTCCATTCTTTTTACCCCATCATTCTGCTACAAGTTTATCTTGGTTTCATCTGTCCCACGAATCTTGTTCCAGAACACCTTGAGGTAAAGACCTTGAGGTAAATCCACCTTGAGGTAAACACCTTGAGGTAAATCCACTGTGTTTACATGAAGGTGTCTCTTGATTGTAAGACTTTGACATTGATTATGCCTACCTCCTCAACGGTATTCTTGCTAGATTTAAGTGAAACTAGTGTTCACCAAGAAAAGCGATTTTTGCTGTCATCCTCCATTTGCCTTTTGGTGGTGTTGAACTTGCCAGTGCTTTCCTTTTTAAGAATGTAACAATTTGTTGATGTGGTAACTCTTACTGTTTCACTCTTGTATGTGTCAATGCATTTACTGCATTGACACATTTTTGTACCATATGTTAAGAATTAAAAGCAAATTCAGCAATTGCAATTAACTTGACCTTTTATCTCCATTGTTCATGACATAGCGAGGTAAAAGGCTATACCTGGTTGTGAAACTGATCATCAGTCAATTGTTCAACTACTAAGGGAAAATAATACATAGACAGACAGACAGACAGATAAGTGCTGTAATAAATAAATGGTTCGTGCAGTATATTTGCTAAACCTTTGAATAGCTGAAAGTCTAAACTTCAATCGCATCTTGATTGCTTTTCAAATTCAGTTTAATTTCAAATCCATTCTTGTGGTCTACAGATAATAAATTCTCTCAATGACTACATACTTAAGGTCTCATCTGTATTATATATCGTATTGACTACTAGTGACTAATAGTAATTATTAATTAAAAGGAAACTAAGGTAGCAAAATAATCAGTAGTAGCAGCACAAAATCTATGCATACGTACCTTCGTTTTCAATCTATAGTCCTTTTCCTATAGAGAAGAAATAAACAGGCAAACTGTGGTATTTCTCATGCAGATTGCACCCTCTGTCTCTAGTGCTGGGGTTGTACATAAAAGCATAATGAAAGGAACTAAATGGATTCCACGCCGGCTCCTGTTTTATCTCCCTTTATGCCGGCCTGACACGAGTCGGCCCTGTCTTTGAAACGGCCTCTGAGACTGTCAGAGCTGACTCCCAACTGACACACAGGAAGAAAGAGAGGCTGAAGAGCATGTCAGAGAAACGTTTGATCGTAGCCGGGAAACAAGCTGTCAATAGCAGCTGAGATTAACCTAGCTCACTAAACATATATCCACATGTGCCATTCAGGAGAGATACATCATCCTTCCCTCACTTAAAGGGCATTATTTATCAATATGAAATTTTTAACATTTCCTTCTTGGTAGTGCTTTGGAGCCTTCACCTCTGTCCTGATGCCTGATCTACAGGAACCGTGATGTTGGGACGTGCGTATATAGATGAAGGCTGAAGGATGATAGATGGTGCTACCAGTCTGTGTAAAGGGACAGGGCAGAACACACCTGTCAAGCCTGTAACCAACCTGTCTATTTTTATGAGCTAAAACCTGGGTTTTTAATTTGTATTTTTTTTTTCATTAATGTGAATTTGAGTGTCAAGAGCTTTATTGTAATGAATACTGAGTGCATTTTGGTATCAGTATTATATGTGTTAAGGAGTTCTCAGATTTCTACTGCTACTTAGGAAATCTTAAATCTTGCGCTTGTGTAGGTTGAGTGACCACAGGTGTGAAGATAAAAGTGTAAGAAGAAGGAAGGAGGGTATTTTCAACACAGATCAGTAATATATCATTGTATAGAGAGATAAAGAGAGCAGCTCATGAAGATCACTCATAGATGCATGTATAAACTATGGAACTTTACCTATCATCCTAACCAACCTTGAGTTCTTGTGGTAGTGCATATGCACACACACGTGTGCGGGCACACACACACACGGTTTTCATGTAATTGTTCTCTTAGATGTTACTTTGCTGTGTGTGTGTGTGTGTGTGTGTGTGTGTATGCATGCGTGAAAGTATATTTGGTAGAGCATGATCAGGAGAAGATGAAGAGCATGAATGTCCTCACGCAGCCCTGGCTCCATCTGTTCCTCTGTTTTAATTATTGTGATAGTGAAGAAAGAGAAAGAGCTGAGTGATTGTATTCATCCTTTCTACACATAATTTCGTGACATTAAAAGAACACCAGCAGAAGCTTCCAGATTTTTGCCATGTAAATAATCTTATTTGTCTGTGCTCCTTGCTAATGAATGTCATTTCTTAAAAAAAAACAGCATTAATTAATTCCTACTGACCTCCAATTTCCCTAACAGGGAATGCGTCTCAATTAGGAAGAGGGTGCCTGTTAATATTTGTGTTTAAATTGCATATATGTGCATATGCGTACATATGCTTCAGTGACATGGAAAATAACCTTGCAATTAATTATGCTCCTAATTTAACATTGAGCTCAAAACGGTTTTGAAAGTCCACAGTTCTGATGCTTCTTTCTGAGCATTGGGCTCATTGTGAATTGCTGGCTGCTGAAATCTCAAGAAAGATACTTCTGTCTTGCGAAGAGGGAAGAGGTGCAAAAAATATTTCTTTGCCTTTTCTGAAGCCAGAATAACAAACAAGAGCCTCAAATTAGATTTCCCAAAACACAACATTCCCTCTCATTAAGCGGGTTGCTGTGGCCAGGAGCTGAAATAGCAGAGCCAGAGCTGAGTGTGCCATGCTCCCCTCAGCAGCCATCTTAACTACAGTCTTTAACTAAATGAACAGCTGGACATTCACGCTAAGATATGCAGCTTCAGCTCCTCCTATGAGCATTTTTTTATTCCTCACGCAAACATTTTTTTTTACCTCTGTTTTTTTTTTTTTTTTTTTTGATATAAAGGCATGGATTCTGCCCTTAAAACCTATTTAGTGTATAGGCTGGGGGTGGGGGGGTGGTGTGCTGGGTGCACTTAGCTCATACAAAACAGTGGAGGACGATGAACATGAACAAGAACCTGGTTCTTGTAGCGAGTGTGTTTTTGAGAAAGCTCTTAGAGCTTTAATTTGGCTCTCGGTCTAAACCCAGTATTTATGCTTCACCATCACTAGAAGGATGTTGTCTAAACCAGGTTTTTTTTCCTCAAACTACTCCTCAGGGCCCCTGAACTCAACCAAAGAGTATAGCAAAAATTGTGGACTGGATGAGAGTTACTTTTACTTGGTAGCTGCACCAGTAAAGCCAACATTTGTGTCAGTGATTGCTGGCAAACAGTGTCTAAGTTTTAAAGATGACCTCATGTCATTTAGGCTTGTATTCAATTTGTTACAGACAACATTTGTTGTGTAGACAAAGAAAGAGGGTTAAGAGTAAAGAATAACAGCAGTATTTTGGCCCTTATAGATGTC